>NW_018165585.1:781021-833203 GCF_001263595.1 Phalaenopsis equestris | reverse complement strand
AAGATAAAAACTTATCTCAAGTCCTCCACCAAACTCTTGAAGTTACTTTGAATCTCTTCTCTTTTACAATCACTCAAAACAAAATAACAAAAAGGAAAAAGTAAATAAAAAGTGGTTTCTAAAAATCTCTCTGAACTAACTCCTCAGAAAAGAACTTTCAAAACTTGCCAATATTTTCAGGACTCTTTTCTAAGTCCTCTCTTCTTTCTTTTATAGTTTTCCAAGAGGTGCCTTGGGATCTCTTCAAAATGTGTCTTGATTAGATGTATTTACCCAAGAGATGCATCCTTTCATGATAATTTGCATCCATGGTAGTTACAACCACATATTAAACCAAAGGGTGCCTCAAAAACCTCTTTCAAATTTGTGAAAATCAATTTTACTCTTCTAGTAACCGCCACGGGCACTTAAGCGTGGAGTCTTGGCGCTTAGACGTGGCCTTCTCTGTTTAACCGGCACTTAAGCGCCAGATCTAGCGCTCAGGCGCCAAAACTCTTTTGCACAATTTTTCATCTTTTTGCTCCAAATTTGATCCTTTTTCGCTCCTTTAAGCATTTTTTTCATTTTTACTTGTATCTGCAAGAAAAACACAAAAATACCTTCCATTAAAGCATAATATCTCAAAAATAGGTATAAAAATGTATCTAAAAACACTATATATTTTAGGTGTATCAGTTACCTCCTCTGAAGGATTCTTGATCATTCGATAGAGACGTCTTAATTTAGTTGCAATTGTTGTTTTGTGATGTTTGTGATTAAATTTTGAGTTGTCTTATATTTTTAATGTTGTTGCGATGAATTTTATTTTGGTTGATTTTACTTTTGGTTTTGGTTTTACGGCTATCATAGCAGTTTTGGTTTACAAGCAGGGAGACATTGTTGTTTAACATGCAAGCTCGAGACAAGAAGTACAGAAAGGTAAATGCATTAATTTAAAAATGTACATGTTGATTCTTCTTGTTCTACCACCTGAAAGGTCAGTACTTGCAAGACATGTATATAACTTTGCAGGGAATTTAAATTGTAGGAGTAGATGTAGGTTTAGCTACAAAATCTCAAGTTATGACTTTATTGAATCTTAGAAGGTCTTAGTGGATGATTTTAGAACAAAATATGACAAGTTCAATTTGCCCTTCAAAATGTCCAATAGATTCCAAAGTGCTCGGGGCATGGCCATAGATCACTTTGAAGATCTCTTGAAATATTCCGAGTTCATTTTGGACTTATCATATTATTCCATTAATCATCTGAGGTCAAAGTGTGACCACCCTGTTGCTTAATGAAACTTGACAATTTAATTATCCCAAGGATAGGATACCCATTTAATCAATTGATGTTTCGTTTAAAACTTATATGAGTGGGTGTTCCTAAGGCAAGTTTAAGTCATTTAAGATTGTGGTGCCTACAATCAAGGTTAGGCTTGTAGTGTTTAAATATGTTAATCACCAATCATATTATCTTCTAAATCCAATCAATTAAGTTTAGACATTAAGTTTAGACAGTTTAGACATCGAGCCTAGGTCACTATTAAGCCTTTAATAATCATAATAGGTGAAATGGTGATTATCAAAATTTTGATTTAAGTGATATGTATTCTTATTGAATGATCACATCATTCTTAACTTTGGGCATGAGAAAAGTAAATTATCATCCTTTCCATCTAAAGCCCATCACTTAAGAATCATTTGATCTTAATTGACTTCCAAGTCATGAAGATTATGAGGACTATGATTTTTTTGATGTTGTGCAAGGGTGGTGAGTGAGTTTCTACATTCTAATCCCATTGTATTTCAATCATCCAAACATGTTT
This sequence comes from Phalaenopsis equestris, assembly GCF_001263595.1. Classification (NCBI taxonomy): domain Eukaryota; kingdom Viridiplantae; phylum Streptophyta; class Magnoliopsida; order Asparagales; family Orchidaceae; genus Phalaenopsis; species Phalaenopsis equestris. The sequence goes on along the minus strand of NW_018165585.1, from coordinate 831,393 downwards.
ATTAAGATCAAAATTACCCATTTTCCCTTAGTTAATCCTAAATTTTGATTAAGGCACCAAAGTCTAAAATTACCACTTCGCCTTTGCCCTTGGGGCACACTTCGCCTTTGAGGCACTTCACTTCATAACTCATTAAACATAACCCAAATGGCTTTGAGGGTTTAGAGTGTCATATCTATAATGTTAGAGGAGAATATGTGGACTTCTCAACATTTAATTTAAATATTTATTGAAACTCAAAAAATAGGATTTTTTAAATTGATTTATTTGACTTTTCCAAAATAAAGTTTTTTATTTATGAGAAAATTATTAGAGGTTTCCCTATGTCAAAGAAATACATAGACAAAATTTCATGATTTTTTGAATCAATTTATTATAATTATTCTAATGGGAAAATGAAGAAAATCCACTTTTAAGCCTTTAAAATTTATTTTTAACTTTAGAAAAATTAGGAAAAATATTCAAGTGAGTCCTAATATTTTTAATGAGTCTCAAGTGATCAGAGAGCAATTAGGCACATTTTAAAATATTTTGATATTTTTAAGATTTTTAATTATTTTAAAATTCAAAATAAGGCTCAAAATTTAAGTATTTTCTAAAAAATAATTTTCAATTTTCTCAAGTGTCTCTGATCAAAAGGAACTCAGAAAACCACTTTTCATAATTTTCCTAAGTGTATTTAGATTATTATAATTATTTTTGTACAAAATATAAGGTTCCTTAAGATCAACTTTAATACTTGAACTTAATCAGATAATTTTCAAACTTTTACAGTGGATAAACATGATTTTTATGAACAATTTGAGATTAAATTTGTCAATGTTTGATAAGTATATAATTTACAAAAATTAACACAAGATATTAACATGTAATTAAATAAGAAATTTACAAGATAATTCAAGATATCATGATATTTTTTCTATACTTCTCTGACCACAGGAAACCTACTAAAAATTTTCCCATAATTTTCCAAATGATATTTTGATTTATATAATTAAAGGAAGCCAAAATAGCCTCCCTAGCTTTAAAATTAGGGTTAGAAGCATAGAGATGCCCTCTGACCTTGGAAAAATCAGAGAACATCTCCTCTATGATGAGAAATTAGCCTTAAAAATTTCAAGTCATGGTGAACAATGTTTGATAATAATGAATTAAAATACTCCATAGGGTATTTTATTCATTAAAAATCAGGGAATAAGAAAATAATTTTTTATTTTTAGTCCACATTATTTTCCTCTGTTCACTGAGCAAGGGTGTATTCTTCTTTTATTTTTATGATTTTTCTAAAGAAAGATATGGATTTTTGAAGTCCAGGTATTTAAAATAATTCAAAAATCTCTATCTTTCTACTTATCCTACGCGGCACCAACTCAACCTACGGCAGATCTGAACTCACACGAGGCACGATCCCATTCGATGTCACCATCTACCTCAGCTGCCACGCGGTCTGCCTTTTCGCGCCAAGAGTTGGTCCGGCTTGATCTCCTCCATTAGTGAAATAAACGTGCAATCGGATGGCTCTCTGTTATCGTCCCCAAGTGACCTAACACGTAAGCCGTTCAAACTAGAACCTTAAGATCTTCATCTAGACACAACCAAATCGCATGGGGTTTGTTTCTAAACCTTCATCTACTTGAAACGAATGCATCTATACGGTTAATCATGTTTAAAATCAAGCAATTACAAATGGAGAATCAAAATAAACTCGGGCTAGGGTTAGAGCTCAATACCTTTATCTGAGAGGGGAAGCCTCAATCAGATGGTTGTGGCAGCTTTGATTAGATCCAACAAACCTCCAGATGAAGTCCTAGGTCCTGGTGAATTGTCTAGGTATGTTTTCGATCAAGGTGGATTTCTGGTTTTTGGTCTTGAGCTAGGTTAGAGGCTATTTCAGAGGGGGGTTTCATGAGGAATCAATTACTCTTACTCTAGGGATGGTGTGTGCACAATTAATTAAAGTTCGGTGGACTGTGGAGAGATGTCCTGGTTTGAGCTGAAAGATTGAGCTCAAAATTGGGCTCTCACAGTGGGAATCAAAGGGCAAAGATGGTTGGATTAAGCTTAGGGATGTTTGGAGAGTCTCGGGTGAGATTTTGGCAGAGTTTCCCCAAGGATTTTGAACTCTCCTCCTTAGTTATGGAGGAGGTGAGTCTTTATAGAGGGGCTTGGGGTGGAGCTCAAGGCCAATTAGTGGGTGCAATAATCTAGTGCAATAATCTACTTATGTGGAGGGCAGAAGAGTTCTAAAGAGCCATTAGGATGCTATGGCCTTTAAGGTTGAAATTGAGTTTGATTTAGGGGTGGTGGCTCTTGGTTCTGGAATTTTTTGGCCACTAGGCCAGTCGATAGGGTCAGGGGTGGTGTCCAAGTGGTCAGGTGAGCTAGGGGAGGGTTAATTATGATTAACTCTTAATGGCAAGTGATGATGGAGGGGATATTTTGGTTAAGGCCCATAAATGGGATAAGATCGCTTAAATTAGGGGACCATTGATCCATAGCTCACCAAGCTAGTTTAAGGGGGTTTAGCCTAGTCAATAGGGTGTGTTTAGTGGTTGTGGTGTCAACAATTTGGTGACTTTAGCATGGCTAAGTCAATTTTGGTGCATGAGTTCAATTTGGGTCAAAATGACTAAAATCTAGGTTTAGGTTAATCTGGGTTTCGGTTAGGCTAGCCATAACATTGAGCTCAATTGATTGATCAACTATATGTAGATGATTTTTATGAGGAGTTTGGAAAGATTTGGAGTGATTTTGAATTGATTTAGAGTGATTTTTTAGAAAAGATTTGGAGTGATTTTTAATTGATTTGGAGGTTCAATTTGAGGGATTTTGGGCATTTGATCAATTTGGGGGTGTTGGGTTAGACTTGGATTTATGTTGGGCTAAAGTTGGGCTAAGCCCAAATTTATGGTTGAAAATGTTCTATAAGAATGTCATGAAGAGTTCTCAACATCAATTGGGTGCCAATCTTGGGGTTAGGGCATTTAATTTGGTGGAATTTGGGGACATAGCCAATTTGGGGCAAATTTGGGGATTTTGAATGTGGGTTAAAATTGAATAAAATTGAGGCTTTAAAAAAGGCCAATTGAAGGTCCAATTTGATGTGTATGATTGTTATGAAAAGTTTAGGATTCAAATTGGGTCAAGTTGAATAGGCTATGAGGTTCAATTTGGTGGGAGGTCATATGGTTGGGGGGAGGGCATATGGTTAAAATTGAGGGTTTAACTTGGATCAAAATTGAGCTCAAAGCATGGGTCAATTAGGCTTGGATTTGGTTTGGACTGATCATATGAAAGATGAATTTGAGTTTATAATTGAAATTGGGGAGGATTGGGGCCTTGAAATTGGGGAGGATTGATTGAAATTGGGGAGGATTGGGGCCAAATTAATGGACATTTGGGGTGAATTTGGGGAAATCGGGCCTTTAAAGGCAATTTGGGGGTTATGGCCAAATTGGTCAAATTGGCCAAATTAAGTTCCATTAAAGCATTCAAATTGGTTTTGGAGAGATTTGAAGCAATTTTGGATGTTTTGGGAAAGTTTGGGGTGTCAAGGGTATTTTTGTAATTTTGGCAATTTTGAGGGTTTTGGCAATGTCAAGGGTATTTTTGTAATTTTGGCAATTTTGAGGGTATTTTGGTAATTTTGGCAATTTTAGGTGGTTTTGGGAAATTTGGGTATTTTGAAATGGTTTGAAATCATTTTTGAACAAATTTTTGTATTTTGGGTAAATTTAGGAATTTTTGCCAAATTGAGAATTTCAAGGGCATTTAAGTAATTTGGGTGGATTTATGGGTAAAAGGCCAAGGTGGATTTTTTTGGTAGAATTGGGGTTTCAACCACCATGTATGAGCTATGGACTAATGAGATACCCATTTGGGTCTAGGGGACCATCTACATGAGTTTCCCAAAAGATCAAGGGATCAAAGTCAACAATTTTGGGTTTAGAGTTATGAGTGAATCTAGATGATAGTGAGTGTAAGTGAGTGAACTAGCTCCAGAACAACACCCAGGGTTAGCCCTAAGGTCAAGCAGTCCTAGGGGGACTCTCCTTGAGATCCTCCATACTGACCCCACCTACTAAGTGTTAGAGGTTAGGACCAATATGTGGAACTTCAAGTTGAGCAAAGAAAAGTTTAGAATTTCAAATGGTGAGGGTTTCTGTTCTAGTTTTCTAGGAATAGTCAACAGGAAAATCCTATGGCTAGACCTTAGGCTACTAAAGAAGAAAATCTAAACCTCAACCAAAAGTGAGGTTAACATGCTGATGAGAAAAGATTTCTGCTGGTGAGAAAAGATTATTGCAATTGAATGAGCTTGAAGAAATTACAAATGAATCTTATGATAATGCTCGGATTTATAAGAAAAGAATGAAAGAATGGCATGATCAGAAGATAATAAAAAAGTAATTTGAGCCTGAATAGGAAGTTTTATTATACAATACAAGATTAAAATTATTTCCTGGAAAATTGAAGTCTAGGTGGAAAGGGCCATTCAGAATTGTCAAAGTTATCCCTATGAAGTTGTTAATATGGAAGATCCCAAGACTCGAAAGATATTTAAAGTGAATGGGCACATATTGAAAATATATTTTGATGGTCAAAGGCTATTTTAAAGTGAGTGTAACGTTGGGTCACCTAGAGTAAAGACTGAGAATGTCAGGCTGACGACATTAAACCAAACTCTTTGTGGGAGGCAACCCATAGTTATCATAGTTTACGCTGTTTTTATATTTTACTTATAGTAATGTACTTGCGCTTCTATAAATTTTGTGTATTTGAAAATTTTAACATTGAGAAACTATTTAAAAACAGCTTTATTTACCTGATTGCATAAAAAAATTGAGAATTTATTGGATTAAAATCGAACGACAAAATTTTTGGAACTGACACATGATGCGCCATATTCCAGAGAGCTGGGGCATGATGCGCCAAAATCAGCGCATGAAGCGTCGAGGCAATGAAAATGACTTAAAACGTTTCAAATGGTGGATTTTGGCAGTTTTTGGCGAGTTCTTCTCCTAATTATTCCAAAGTTAATTTTAAGGGGGAAAATGAGGGAAGTGTCATCTGATGACGTCCCATTCTAAAAATTATGCTAGATTTTGAATTTTCAACCGAATAAAGTTCATCAATTTTGATGTGCAGAAGTTACATGATCGTGTTCTTTTGAAGAAGAGGCCAATCAAAGAAAGGGGGTTTGTGAATTGAGGATTCAAAACACCGAATACTCAAGTAAAAGAGGTTATTGCGCAGAGACGTTGGGAAGTGATTTGTTACACTACTGCCGCCATAGTTATCCCTATAATAAAAATTTTTTATGTAACTCTTTATGGAATCAACCAAGGAATTGTCTATGTGAGAGGCAGGGTTGTGCAATTCACTCCTTCAACAATAAATGAGATTTTTATGATTGAAAATGTGATCATTTGCCTCTATGCAAATTTTACCCCTATGGGAGATAATATGAATGAACCCTATCTATAACTTACGGGTGAAGATGCATATTGGGAGGCCCGAGATGATGGAAATGTAAGTTTTTCTTCATCATTGTTAAATCTTGCTTCTAAGGCGTGACATTTCTTTATTGCAACAAAGTTATTTCCCACTATGAAAATCAGTAAGGTAACTAAGGAGAGTGCTATTCTGAACTACTATATTCAAGCTGGAAAACTTGTTGATATTAAAGCAATAATTGTGAAATCAGTTTTGGGTTTGATTATCAATTGATCTGCAGCTAGATTGGGACATTCATCCACTATTTTCCTACTATACAGTCAATCGCAAGTACCTTATGAGAGTTGGGAGAAAATGTTTTTTCATTGGAAGCTGATGGATCCAAAAGTCTATTGCAATTATATTGGAATGAGAGACAAGAATGATATGAATGTATTGATGGATCAAGCATCCCAAAATTCATCACCTATTCAACCTTATTTTAGTTCTAATGTACTTTTGAAGAGAATTAAGAAGATAGAAAAAGAGGTACAAAACCTTATGCATGCAATTGAGAATGTTTCTGAAAAGTTGGATCATCTAGATTGGAGATTGAAGGAACATTTTGAACATATTGGTCGTATTGAAGATGGTTTCGTACATATGTTCAAGAAACATGCTTGGATTGGGGAAGATTCAACTGATGAATTTCCTTATCTCCCTTCTACAACTTGTACGTACACTACCAATCTATGGGAGATATCTAGGAGGACGAGTGTGAAGAAGATGTTTGAACTTTAATCTATACACAAAATATTTTATTTAGTACTGCTTGTTTGTGTTAATATCTTATGTTGGATTTTATTTTTTGTATTAAAGTTTATTTATGTTTGTGTTTAGTATTTTGATGTTTAAATTTCAGTGTTAGGATATTTGTTTTGCTTTGGACACTGAATTAAATGTTTTTTGGCTTGAAAAATGTTTGTTTGCAATAGCATGGATTTTATATATAAAAGTGAGTTATGTGTTGTTTGTGAAAGTTTGGTGTTAGAGTAATGTCTAAATTATGATTATAAATGTTCATTCGAGTTAATTAGAGAAGAACGTATAGAGGTACCCAACAGATTTCCACAGAAAATTTGGTGTTAGAGTAATGTTTAAAATATGATTATAAATGTTCATTTAAGTTAATTAGAGAAGAACGTATAGAGGTACCCAATTGATTTCCACAGAAAATGAAATCTCAAAAACTATGGCATTGGGGACCAGATGCGCTAAATTGGCACTTGAAGCGCCAGTTTACGGAGAGGAGGCGCATATTGCGCCAGATTTGGCGCTAGATGCGCCAAAGTCATGAAAATGCTAGATTGCCTAAAAAACTATGAAATTGCACAGTAAAACTCTATTTTTACCGCTTGGGTCGTCTCCTACCTCTAAATCATGACCTAGAGCTTCACATTGTGCGCGTGAGAGAAGATTTCGGAGGCTAAAGATCTTCTTATTTTGGTAAGAGCTTCACTATAATCTAGAAATTTTTTATTTTCACCATGGATTTTTCCTACATTATGGAAGATCTGAGATTTGAGAATTTTGATGGAAAAGCTTAAAGAAAACTCATGGTGAAAAGTTTCTTACCAAAAAAACTTACTCGGGGAGTTAGATTTTTTACTTTGAAATTTATTTGGATTTTATTTTAATTTTCATAGAAATTTCAATGGCTCCACGAGTAAAGAGAGGAAAGCCTACAGAAGATTTTGACATAAAGAGATTTATTAATTTTAAAGCCCAACATTGTTATAACACTCAAATAAAATTGAAAAAATTGTTCCAAGAATAGGCATTTACTAACTTGGGTGGCGAGATTGAGAGGTTGATCGTCGCCAGAAATTGGGAAAAGTTTTACTACTTCACTGCAGTAGCGATTGTACCAATGATTCGGGAGTTTTATTCCAACTTGAGGTTTACCATTGACGATCACATCCTTGTGAGAGGTAAACAAGTTGAATTTTCTAAGGAAAAGATCAATGTTTTTTATGGGCTGAGAAATGTATTCCATTGCGAATACATTGCATTCGTGATGATTGATTCATCACTGGATGAGGTGATTGCTTTTCTGACTGATGAAAGAGGAGAATGGAAGATTAAAAATAATAAGAAAGTTAACTTCTCCGCTTCCATGATGACTATTCAGTCAAAGGTATGACACCACTTCATCTCTATTAAATTACTACCAACAAATCATCTCGCCAATGTAACCAAGGATAGAGCTGTGGTAAACTTCTGCATTCAGAAAATGAAGGCAGTAGATGTTGGTGCTATCATTATTCATCAGGCTCGGATTATAGATAATAGTGCTACAACCAGTGGATTGGGTTATCCTACCTTGATTTTCACTTTATGTGAGCAATCAGGAATAGAGTCCCATAGAAATAAGGAAAGGCTGCAGCCATAAAATTCTATTGGGAAGCATACGGTATCATTTGTTGAGTCTAGGGGTGAAGGTATTGATAGACCCTCTACATCAGTTGTAGGGGCCTCTACATCTTGCTTTTCTTCACTTGAAAATATTATGGAGCGGCTTATAATTCAACAAATAGATATAGTTAATATGCAGAATCAAATTGGATAAATTGAAGCAAGAAATGCTTATAATGATGAGTATAAGCAGAGGAGAGTTCAACATGATATAGCTCTTGAGGAAGCTATGGTTAAATATCCTAGGGGTGAATATAATGTGGAATTTCCAACTTGCCCCAGCTTCACTCCTTATGCTCCTATTCATGATGAAGAAGAAGAAGATGATGATGATGATGAGGAAGGTGATGACGACTGATATTCTTAGAATTTTAGTTTGTTTTGTTTGTTTTGTCTATTATTTTTTATTATGTTGTTATTTGATGTCATTTGAAACAGTTGTGGTAAAAAATTTCATTTTATATTGTGAACCTATATTACAATAGTAACAGTAGATTTTTTACTTTTCCTTAGATTTTTTCTATTTCTACACTTTTAGTAATTTTAGTTTTTGTTTCTGTTTTTAATTTTCAGCAAATCCTTTAGAATATATTATGTTTGATTTAATGTTTTAAAAATTGTATGTATTTTTAAAGTTAGTACCTGCAGTATAATAGAGACCAGTTTCATACTAAAAAATCCTCTACATGTTAGTTTTCATTTTTATGCATTTATTGTTTTATTTCACCTACTACATTTTGTACTAAAACATTTTTAAATCACTTAAAAACTTAAGTTTGGGGGAAAGAAAAATTCCTTTTAAAATAAGTAAACTAAATTTTATTTTTCCTCAATTAACTATAGTTTTAAAATTCCTTAACATGACGTGAGATATTAAGATTTAACTTTAAATGACTATACTTATGCTTTTGATTATTATGGTAAATTTAAGTAAAAAGTTTTTAATAATGAAGGTCAATTTTTAAGTTAAAGAGGTTTGGTATAACAAGATAAGACTATATTTTTCTATTTTAAGTAAAGGAAATTGTAATTTTGAAGTATTAAGAATTTTAGAGTTTTATGTAAGAAGAAAAGAATGAAGCTATATGAAAAATCATAAACTAATATGAATTTATAAAGTGAAGAAAGGTAAGGAGTTTTGACTTCAAGAAGGGGATCGTGAAGTTAAAAATTATTAAAGGCTATCCAGATATAGTAATCTTCACTTGAAAAAGAAAAGGAAAAGAAAGGATTGAAAAGATCCTGAAAGAAAAAAAAAAGAAAAGAAAAAAAAAGAAAGAAAGAAAAGAAAAAATGAGTGTGGAGAAGCTTGAGGAGAAGCCTAATAAAAAATTGGCTTCACTTAAATCAAGTTATGAAAAGTTTTCATGAAGTTCTTTTTCATATGAATGTTCTAAGCATCCCTAATATGATAAATTGTGATTTTTCTTAAAATGAATAGAGATTCAGAAATCTTAAATTTGATTACTAAGAACTCTTAAAATTAAAGTTTGAATCTAAGTTATTAAAAGTTTTTCTTAAATATTACTATTTTTATTTATTAAACGAAAGTATAGGAGTAATAAGTTAATCTCTACCCTAAGCCATATGCTTTTATGTAGAAAATGTGTCACTTGAGGACAAGTAACATTTAAGTTTGGGAGATTTTAATACACCAAAATAATATGTTATTTTAAGTATACATTTTATGCTTATTTTTGGTGATACTGCACTTTAAAGAATGGTATTTTCATATTTTTGTTGCAGGTATATCAAATTTATGCATTTGGAGCAAAAAAGCAAAAAGAACGAAATTTGGAGCCAAAATAGCAAATTTTGGAAATTTTGGCGCCAGATGCGTTATTTTACAAAGAGCTGGCGTTAGATGCGCCAGATTGGCACCAGATGTGTCATTTTACAGAGAGCTTGTGCCATAACCCATAACAGTGCGGACTTAAGCAAATTGGTGCCAGATGTGCCAGAACTAGCGCCAGAAGTGACAAAACCCAGAACAACGCGAACTTAAGCAAGCTGGCACCAGATGTGCCAAACCTAGTGCCAGATGTGTCAGAACTGGTGCCCAATGCGCCAGAGATGACTTTTGAGGATTAAGGAGATTCAAGACAAATTTTACGTGAATTTTTGAAAGGAAACTTGTTTTAAACACACATTGGAGTGATTCAATGCAGTTAGATACTTTTAAAGGTTCTTTTATGAAGGGATATATCTCTTGGATCAATGGGCATATCTTTTGAATTCAAAAGAGTTAACTTTTGGATAAAATTTTGGTTGTAATTTTGAATTCTTTTTGAAGGGAGGCAACCTTTAATAAAGATAGAGAATTTTGGGGAAGAGAGAGGCTGAAGTGGTGTGTAAAGGGGGCAAAAGGGAGAAAGAGAAAGAGAGAAAGTCTAGAACTTGAAGATTCTTTTCAAGGATTGTAAGAGGAGAGGGAAAGTGAGAGATTTCTTCTTCATTACACTTGTAAGAGAAAATTAAAAGTGCTTGTAAGGAGAGAATGACTTGAAGAGAACTTATAGAGATTTTCTTAAGAAGAATTGTGAGATAAGTTGTGTCTTTGATTTCTTTTATTTTGTAAACTTGTTTTTATTAATGAAATCCATGTTTTGTCGTTTCCTTCTCATCAATTTTGAGTAGTCTTCTTTATCCTTCTCCCTACTTTGAGATATGGTTTTGTGAAGAATTGATTTTGTTTTATATGGTTTTAAATTTAAATAATTTGTGATGATTTGAACTATGATCTTCATTTACTTTTTGATCTGACAAATTGAAATGTTAAAATGTGTTGAGAATTACATGTTCTGAAAGAGCTATGATTTCTACAACATAGTGAGAATCACATTTGATTTCATGGGAGAGGATGTCATCCATGGAGTTGAGTTCAAATAAATAGGGAAATAAACTTTGTTGGATGTCGAATTGGAGATTTTAAGGTGACAGATTAAAATCTCCAATTTAGTCCAGTTGATTGGAAACTGATGCGAGATTGTTAGCCCTCAGGTGAGGGAGTAGTGGGAGCTCTAGAGTGGCAGTCGGTATCCTTCCAGCCTAACCATGAAATTAGGGACCAAACTCTAGATTAGTGAATGTTTTTTATGCACTTGGAAGAGGGTAAAAAATAGGATTGCTCTTATTTGACACAAAATAATTTATTTTTGTATTCAAATGATTTTAATTTCTTCACAATTCATATACACATTGTAAAAGGGAAGGATGCTTTCTTAAATTTGAACTCTTTGTCAAATTTTATTTGCTTATGTCATGTTTATTTTGTTTGATTTTGTTGTTTTATAGTGTTGTTGTTGTCATTTTCTCATATTGAGGTTTGCCTTTTCTACTTCAGAATGTCGTCCCTACAAAACAGAGTTAGGTCATCCTAATAACATGCAAAATAAATCTAAAGCATAATTTATCTCGTGTCTTCAACAAACCTGCAAATCACCCTAAACCCTAAAGCAAAATAAATCTAAAGCATAATTTATCTCATGTCTTCAACAAACCTGCAAATCAGAACAACATTAGCCATGAAATCATGTCTTAAATTTTCAATTTAGTTAGTTGAATAATTTTTAGACGATCTGCTCAAGATGTCTATGGTTCGGTCATCCTGGGGCTGTAAGGGTATTCAAATCTACAAAGTTTGAAAGGTCTTTAAACCAGAACCAAAAGTTTCTTACCAGCAACCACAGATTGCGTCGTCCAAGAGATCTTCGTAGATCTGAACACAGAAGTTTAAGTTACATTCGGTGATCTTTGTTCATTAAAGTTCAGTTTAACTTTTTGTGTCATATTCAAATTTTAAACCTTGGAAAATTTTAGGTTGTTTACGATTTATTATTCGAATGAATTTTTTCATTTTTTTGTTTATTTTTATTTAGGATGACCCGATCAAGATCCCATATTTCTGTCGTCTCGGGTCATTATGTTAGCGGTTTCATTTACCGCAAGTGGTTGGAGGATATTTTGTAAGAATTTTTAAGTTTAGGTTTAAGTTTTAATGTCTTATAAAATGGATTTTATGTCATTTTAATTTCATCATGAATTTCATTTTATTTATGTCGGTTGAATTTAGATGTGAAATTGAATCATCATTTTAGGTCATTATGTCATTTATTTTAGGCCTTATGTCAGTTAGACCTAAGGAAATTTGATTAAAGCTTAATAAATTAGACTTAAAATTTAGGTTCAATATTTGTATAACCTAAAAGAGATTTAATTTTGAGTTTGAAATTTGTCAGGTTTTAAGTTTTAGGTTTAATTGGGTAGAACCTAAGTTTACGAAGCGAACCTAAATTTTAATGTCATGTAGGTTCAATTTGGATAGAACCTAAGATTTGGGGTGGTTTAGGCCCAATTTAGGTAGGACCTAAATTTTAGTGTCATTTAGGTTCAATTTAGGTAGAACCCAAAGTTTAGTGTCAAGTAGGTTCAATTTGGGTAGAACCTAAAGTTTAAGTTATTTTAGATCCAATTTTGGTAGGACCTAAATTTTGATGAGAATTAGATTCAATTTGAGATTGAATCTAAGGTATGGGATGATTTAGGTCCAATTTAGGTAGGATCTAAGATTTAACGTTCCTAGATTCAATTTAGGTAGAATCTAAGGTGTGAGGTGGTTTAGGTCTTATTTATGTAGGACCTAAAGTTTATGTTATTTAAATTTAATTTAGGTAGAACCTAAAATTTAATATGATATAGATCTAATTTAGGTAGGTACTAAGGTTTGCTGTGAATTAGATTCAATTAAGGTTGAATCTAAAGTATGGAATAATTTAGGTTCGATTTAGGTAGGACCTAAGATTTAGATTGACTTAGGTTCAATTTGAGCTGAACCTAAGGTTTGAGGTTACTTAGATTCAACTTGGGTTGAACCTAAGGTTTGAGTTCATTTAGGTAGAACCTATAGTTTAAGTTTATTTGGCTTGACTTAGTTTCAATCTGGGTTGAATCTAAGATGTAGGTTGACTTAGATAATTTGGATTGAACCTATGATTTAAGTTAGTTTAGGTTCAGTTTGGGTTGAACCTAAAGTTTATCTTGACTTACTTAGGTTCAATTTGGGTTTGGGTTGAACCTAAGGTTTAGTTTGACTTAGGTTCAATTTGGGTTGAACCTATGGTTTAGGTTGAAGGAATAAGCCTAATTTTATTAAGGCTTAATCGATGTTTTAAGTCTAATTTAGGTTAGACTTAAATAGAGTTTAAGGTACCGTAAGCCTAATGTGAGTAAGGCTTTAGGTATTAATTAAGTCTAATTACAATTAGACTTAATTAGGGTTTAGGTTTGCTTATGCCTATTGTAGTTAAGACTTAAGGGTTAGATCTAATTAGGATTAGACATAATTGGAGTTTAAGTTTAATTAAACCTAATGTAAGTTAATTAGTTCTAATTAGGGTTATACTTAATTATAGTTTAGGGTTAGTTAAACCTAATATAAGTAAGGTTTAATTAGATTAATTAGGTCTAATTAAAGTTAATCCTAATTAGGGTTTATGGATGTTTAAGTTGATTTAACTAATGTAAGTAAGGTTTAATTATATTAATTAAGTTTAATTTGGGTTAGACCTAATTAGGAGATCTAATTGGAGTTTAAGGATGAATTAAATATAATATAAGTAAGGTTTAATTAGATTAATTAGGTCTAATTTGGGTTAAACCTAATTAGGTTTAAGGATTAATGTAACCTAATGTAAGTAAGGTTTAATTAGATTAATTAAGTATAATTAGGGTTAGACCTAATTAGGTTTATGGTTAATTAAACCTAATGTAAGTAAGGTTTAATTAGATTAATTAAGTATAATTAGGGTTAGACCTAATTAGGTTTATGGTTAATTAAACCTAATGTAAGTAAGGTTTAATTAGATTAAATAGGTCTATTTAGGGTTAGATCTAATTGGGGTTTACGGTTAATTAAACCTAATTCAAGTATGGTTCAATTAGATTAATTAGGTCTAATTAGGGTTAGATCTAATTATAGTTTAGGGTTAATTAAACCTAATCTAAGTAAGGTTTAATTAGATCTAATTAGGGTTAGACCTAATTGGAGTTTAGGGTCAATTAAGCCTAATATAAGTAAGGTTTAATTAGATTATATAGGCCTATTTAGGGTCAGATCTAATTGGAGTTTAAGGATGAATTAAATATAATATAAGTAAGGTTTAATTAGATTAATTAGGTTTAATTAGGGTTATAACTAATTATGGTTTATATATCATTTAAGCCTAATATGATTAAGGCTTAAGAAGATTAATTAGGCCTAATTTGAGTTAGATCTAACTAGGTTTTAGGGTCAATTAAACCTAATTTAAGTAAGACTTAATTAGATTAATTTGGTCTAATTAAGGTTAAACTAAATTAGGGTTTAAGGTTAATTAAACCTAATGTAAGTAAGGTTTAATTAGATTAATTAGGTCTAATTAAGGTTAGACCTAATTATGGTTTATAAGTCACTTAAACCTACTGTAATTAAGGTTAAAGGGTAAATTAGCTGTAACTGGTGTTAGACCTAATTAAGGTTTAAAGGTTACTTAAGCCTAATGTAATTAAGAATTAAGGAAAATTAGGTCTAATTGGGATTAGACCTAATTGGATTTTGATTTGGTTTATTTTGGCTTCAATTGAGTTGAACCCAAAGTTTTTAATTTAAGTTTGGGTTTATATGGATTAAAACTAAAAGTTTAGGGTTTGACTTGAGATTTTGTGAACTGAACTCATGGGGTTTTGGTTTTGGGTTTGGGTTCATGTGGATTGAACCCAAATATCTAAGGTTTGATTTGAGTCCAATTGGGGTTTGACCCAAAGATTTCTTATTCTGACTTAGGCCTATGTATGTTGGGCCAAAGTATAATGTGGGTTCATTTGGGTTGAACCCACAGGGTGGATTTTTGACTTGCATCCATATAAGTTTGGACCCAAAGGTTTAAGTGCGGTTGACTAAACTCATTGTTGGTTAGGGTTTAGGTTTACCCTAGGTCTAATTTTGGAATCTTAACCTAAGGACTATGATCAAGTCAATCCTATTGGTCATTCAAGGCAAATATCCAAGCCTAAGGGATTTTAGGGTTACATTTGTAAATTTAAAAATTTATAATTTTAACCCTAAGAAGAAAAAATGTCATTTTAAATTTTCCAAAGGCTAAAGATTGTCATTTTAAGGTTTAACATTGTCACTCTAAATTTTCTAGCCATTTTTCTAATTAATTTCTATTTTTTTTATTTTTATAATTATTTTTGGAAATAATTACCAAATTTGGTCAAAATTGGTAAATTTTGCTATAGAGATTTTTCCTGACCTTGCAAAAATCAGGGAACGTTCCCTAGGATGACAGGATTAATCCCTAAAAATTTTATCATTTTTGAATTGATAATTAATTTTTAATAAATAAATTAGTTCACAGAGGTATTAACTAATTAAAAATTAAATGTAATTCATTAATTTCAAATTTCATTTTTAACATTTTCCTCTGTCTTTGTTGAGTTTCAAGATATTTTATTTTATTTTTAGGATTTTCCTTTGTCAAGTTATGATTTTTCAATGCTTAGAAAGATTTTCTGAATTTAACTAAATCATACTTAAACCATTTTCCATGCAGCGTTGACTCGAACCTTGGACTCGCCAAAGGAAGGCATGGCAGCGTTTGATTGGAGAAGATTTCCACGTGAGCAGCCACGTGGTCCGCGGTTTCATACTTTGTATACAGATGAATGTTTGGTCCGACTAGATCACCGCCGTCCATTTTTAAAACATAAAAATGGATGGAATCCAGTCGCATCCCCAATGTCTTTTATCCTGTAAACTGTTCATGTTTAGGGCATAAGATCTCCCCAAATCTTGCATCAAACTTAATTATTTTTGT
Organism: Phalaenopsis equestris; assembly: GCF_001263595.1. Classification (NCBI taxonomy): domain Eukaryota; kingdom Viridiplantae; phylum Streptophyta; class Magnoliopsida; order Asparagales; family Orchidaceae; genus Phalaenopsis; species Phalaenopsis equestris. The sequence continues at coordinate 815,626 of NW_018165585.1, read as the reverse complement.
TCCTAAAGCTTCATCACATCAAAATGAACACATCTATATGGATATTTAGATATGGTGTGATAATTTCTTTCACAAAAGTCCAAACTGAGCCCCATTTTTGAATTTTAGAGCACATACCTGGTCTCGAGAGGTGAGGCATCAATCGAGATTGACAAAAACGGCCTATGGGTCCTTGCAAAGCTCCCCTTAAGTTTAATTTGGAGAGAATTTAGTTTGAGTTATATCTAAGCTGAAATGGCCTCACAGTTTCACCTAATAGTAGGTTAGAGCTTGCGGGAAAGTCAAATTTTGATTGGAAACTTCTTCGTTAAGGTCAGTGATGGTGTTGGAGTGGTTTGATTGAAGCTTGAAAACGTTTTGTGTTGGTCCAAAAAACTGTCCTATTTCAGGGGTGAGAGATTGAGGCTCCGTGGTGGTTTGTAGGTTGGGATGATGGGGGATTGAATCCTTATGTTATGGGGAACAAGTTTGGTGTTAAGTATTTCAGGGTTTGGGAGTTGTAGGTTCTTTTTCCTTCTTTTGGGTAGCTGATCTTGACTTTCTATATATAGAGATGTAAAGTACAATGTATGTGATTATATTTATAATATTTTAATATGGGATACTATGCAAGTATATGTATAGTTATCAAGTAATCTAGAACTTTCTGATTAAGTCCCGAATATTAAACCCATAGGAAGGATTAGTTTTAGATAACAAAATACTTAGCAATATATATTCTTATTCAAACTTAAGATGCAATAATAAGAATAAAAGTTCGATTCTTTTTGTAATTTTTGATAATTGAAAATAAAGTAAGCAAGTACTTAACTTAACTAAAATACTTGCAAGATGAAGGCAATATAAGTAAAATATTTTTTTTCCTCATCATGAATCAGTGATAAACTTTGAAATTCAGTTGTGGAAGTATGCTAAATTTTTTGTGCCAAATAGGAGCAATAACATTCTTTAACCTTACTAGAGATGCTATAAAGAACATAAGTTAATCTATAGTTTGAATGGCCTTGAAGACTGGCTAGGCAGGGAAGAGACTAGCTGTCACTCTAGAGTACCCTCTTCTCCCTCCACCTCGGGGTAACATCTCCTATCAAAACCTAAAACTATAAATCAAATTGAGGGCTTTAGCCTGTCACTTTAAATTCCTCTAATTATACACCCATGAAAATTCCCTTTTTATTTGCACTCAACCCCATGAACTACATTCTCATTCATGAAATCAATATGTGATTCCAACCATTTATTGACTGAGACAATACCATCTCAGATCTTACATGTTCTCACAACAGTTTTTAACATCTTAATTGGCCAAATCAAGAAGTAAATGAAGTGCAAGGTCTTGAATCGTCACAACTTCTTCCAACTTTAAATTCTAATACTTCACTCAACTTTCTGTCAATATTTAATCACTTATCATTTTAAGGAAAGAGATAAGGAAAACTACTCAAAATCCATGGAGAAAACACAACTACACATGAGTTTAAAAGTAGAAATCATGCTCACAAATAAGAAATCTAAATTAAAAACCAAGTGTAGTTATAAAGATAAACACTTATCTTAAGTTCTCTTCACCAAATGTCTTGAAGTTCCTTTGAATTATCTTCCTTCTCTCACAATACAAACTAACACTCAAAATAAAATAAAATAAAGTTAAGATGGGCGGTGATGGCTATTGATAATTTTAGTGGTTGGTTGCTGGCCCCCTCTTTTTTAAAGTCTAAATCTTTTCTTATAAAAATCTAAGGGGTGTTTTGGTGTCTCTTCAAAAAGGTGTCTTCATTCAATGAATCTTCTAGAAGTTGTCTTCGCAAAAATCAATTGAATGAATTTTTGTGTCCATGGGCTATTTCCCACATTTTTCTCAAGTTTTGCTTCAAAAATCCCTTCAAAAATCTGCTCTAATTAAATATGTCTTCAAGTAACTAACTTTGGCGCTTAAGCGCGAGGTACTTAGCGCTTAGTCGTGGATGTTATGGCGGCGAGGTACTTAGCGCTTAGTCGTGGATGTTACAGTTCATTTGCGCCTCAGTTCATTTTTGCACATTTCTTCATTTTTGCTCCGAATTTGACCCTTTTTCACTCCTTTTAGTATTTTCCATCCATTTGATTAGACCTACAAGAAAAACACACAAATACCTTTCATTAAAGCATAATATCTCAAAAATAAGTATAAAAATGTGTACAAAAACACTATATATTTTAGGTGTATCAGTAGCTCTCGGGTTGGATTATTTATAATCATAGATAAGCCATGGTTGAGCTTGAATTATATTGGAGGAAGATGGAGGTAGCTCAGGGAAGATCAGGGAGTCCAAGAAGATCAAATTTCGGTTGAGCATCATTGTGTTTATCATTTCAATGGTGAGCTTATTATGAGCTTAAGTATAGTGAAGAGAATGGCTTGAGCAAGGCTATCTTTCCATTGGATGGGGAGTGTGGTGGATAAGGATCTCATGTGAGCTGAATTATCCTCCCTTCCACCTAAGCTAACAAGGCATCCAATGGCTTTGTGAAGAAATGAAACCTCCTCCTCCCTTCATGATGATCTTTTGATTTAGGTCAAAAATGGTGGTTTGGTGCATTTAATGGGTTTTTCATGGGTCTTGGGTATGCCATGATGGGTCTCATGGGTCATTGGTGACCCATTAGCAATCCTTCATGGGTTGGATTTGAGTTTGAAAGTCATTCATGAGTTTAGATGTCATATATGATGTCATAAATTTGATCACAATTTAGGGTTCAATTTTAATCATAACTCCATTTTAGATTAATTAAGTAATCACTTAAAATATGAAATTATATCATAAACCCATAGATTGGTCAAGATGAGTATAGGGTTAAACATTTGACCAATTTTGATCAATTAGGTCCAAGGTTGACCTTCTTGACAAAGTTTGGCCAATTAGGTCTTAGATTTGACCAAATGCCCAAGTTTGACCAATTGGATGCCAAGGTTGACCAATTTGGTGTCAGGGTTGACCAAATGGTCCATGTGGTGATCATTGGGTCCAAGAATGACCAAATGGTTAATGTGATGACCATTGGGTCCAAGGTTGACCAAATCAGAGTTTGTTAACATTGATCTGATCATTTTGGGATGTCATCATGGTCTGAGCCCAAAGAGGGAGTATTGAGGGTTAATCAAATTTCTAGGGTTTTGAGAATGTTAGATGGGCTCAAGGGGTCAATGTTGGTAGTCCCCTCTTCCTAGGATGGACTTAGTGATCATGGCTTTAAGAAGGTGTCTGAGAATCTTGATCCAATGTGGGTGACTCAAGGTATGTCGTGTCTATGGGTGTCAATTTGGGGTCCTCAGAAAAGTAAGGTCAACAATCTAAGAATAAACTGCGACCACAATAAAAAAGTTATAAATTAACTTATTATAATATTCTTATCCGAAAGGATAAACTATTAATAGAATTTAGTGACTTACTCAATAAAGGGTTGAACTTTTTCGCAAGTTTGAATAACATAAAGTGTCATTGTATGAAGTTCTTGATCACTAAGATAACATGATGTGTACCTCCCTGATGCTTCACCAAACTACTAAAAAACATAAAGATTCAAGGGAGACACCACACCCAATGACATAGTTTCTTCTTGCATAGAATAGAAGGAGCATAAAGTGGCAGTCTCTTGCAATAAATATGCTTCATAAATGGATCCTTCTGCTCATGATTTATTCTTCACAGTTTGCTTGAGTTTATTAAAAAATTTGTAAATAAATTATTTTTTAGCACAAATTTATAATATTATTTATGAAGTAGCTAATAACTACATAGTTTGCATTTGTTGCTACATTCCTCTCAAATGGATACATTCAGCGATACTGTACTAGTCCTCCAAGTAAGGCATCATGTGGTAGATGCACCGGCAGATGCTTCATGGAGTAAAAAAAAAAAATTAGGTGGGAATATTATTTTGAGCTTGCATAATATTATTGGAATTGTTTTTCTAACTGTTGTGCTAATAATATTCAAATGAGTTGCATATATGTTCTTGAATAACACACTGATTTTAGTCGGTAGATTTAAAACATCTCTCGATATGTACCTAAATGTGGTTGGTGATACGCCTAAAAATCACCTACTTTTTCATATACATTCTATGCTCATGTTTAATGATATTACACTTTAAAAGAAGGTATTTTGCATGGTTTTGGTTTTAGGCACAAGAAATGGAATTTTTAAGAAAATGAAGCAATTTGGAGTCAAAACGAGAAAAAAAGAAAATTTTGACTTGGTACATTTCAATGTGTCTTTTTATGTTTAATCTACTTTATATTTATCACATATTTTTTAATGAAATTACACTTTAAAGAAAGGTCATTTTCATGTTTATCTTATAATTATAACAATTTGGAGCGAAACAGAGCTAAAATAGGGCGAAACGGAGCTAAAAAGGAGCAAAACAGGGTGAAACGGTAGAGCTTAGGTGCCCGAAAATGCGCCCAGGTACCATACGACAGAGAAGATGGTGTCTGGGGGGCCAAAACTGGTGCCTAGGTTCCAAAAATGGTTAAGGAGCTGTTTTTTGGTGATTTTGGGCTATTCTAGGATGTTCAAGAAGATTTCCAATAACTTGCACTCCTTTTGAGTAGTTCAACAAATTTAAACACTTGGAAAGGATTTTGGAAGAAGTGTTGTGTCTCTTGGAGTGAAGAGGTGTATCTCTTGGAGTGCAAAGGCGTGTCTTTTGTAATAAAGAGGTGTTTTGTCTCTTTAAAAAGAGGGGCTTGACACCTCTCATGGAGAGTCTAGAGGGGGATTTTCAGAGAGATTTTTAGCATGAGTGTAGAGAGGAATGCTTGAATATTTTAGAATAGGAGTAGGAATGTAGATTTCTACCTTTTTTGGAGAGATTGGGAAGGAGATTTTAACATAAAATGTAAGGAATTGTACTATCATTGCATAGTTCTGAGGGAAACTTTATTGGAGAGCTTTCTTTCAAGGGGAAAAAGCTAAGTATTGTGTTCTTCATTATCTTATAATTTTTGTAAACACTTATCTATTTGATTTTCTTTGATGTAATTTTTCTATTGTGTTATCTTCGTGCTTTGTGAGTAGTGTTTCTTACTCTTTCTTCTTGTTTAGAAATAATGGCATGAGTATGTTATGTCGTTGTTTTCCTTTTACTTTTCTTTCAAAATGAGTAGGATTCATGTTTAGGATTTTGGAATGCATGTTATTATATGTTTTAATTATCAATGTGATGATTTTAACTCTATGCTTAATTTACTTATCAATCTGGTCAATTGATTTGTTAAAATCTTTTGTAAAACATAGTGACCCGAAATGGACTATGTTCCAACATAGTAAGAATCACATTTAGCCTCATGAATGAGAATGTAGTCTCTGAGGTTAAGTGTAAATAAATTGGGAAATAAGTTTTGATGGGCCTAAACTTGGAGATTTTAGGGTGATAGACTAAATCCCCAATTTGGTCCAGATGTTTGGAAACTAAAGCGAGATATTAGCCCTCAGGTGAGGGGAAGTGGGAACTCTAAAGTGAGAGCTAGTAACTTCCCAGCCTAACCACTGGCTTAGAGATCAAACTCGGTATTAACCAATGCTCTTTATGCACTTGAAAGAGGGTAAGGAATAGAATTGCTCCTATTTGGCACATTAAAATAATTTAATGTAGTTGAATGCAATATTAAGGAAATATTTATTAATGGGTGTAAATTGGTTGTTCCTAGGGTGACATGTCAGATTCCTATCAATTTGACTTAAGGCTACGTACCTTAACACCTAGATTTGGCTATGGGAAGCTAGGATGATAGGCTAGTTAGTTTTGATGAGGGAGTTGGGATGTTAAGGAATCAACTTTAAGTTAACCAATATTTTTTATGCGCTCGAAAGAGGGTAAAGAAGAGATTTGCTCCTATTGTCATTAGCTATATTGAATTCTATGTATCTCATTCCTAAACATTATCTGATTCACTACGTAAGAATATTAGTTTTTACATCTCAAAATTCACCAAACCAATTCATTTATAAAGGGTTATCTTTGTATTTAATATTTTCATTTTGGAGTAGTTGTTTGATTTAATATTTTCATTTAGAAATAGTTATTAAAAAAGTCACTTTAATCGGCATCTCAAACTAAGGCCAGATAGTAGTAGACTAGAATTAGCCTATGGGATTTCTTACCTAACTTCTCTGTGGGATCAATACTTGGGTTTTTAAAGAAAGCCCTATGTTACTTGAAACGATACATATACTTGCGTACTACACCTACTATGTAAACTACTAATAAAAAATTCTAAATTTTACAACATATTGGTTTTTGCACACTAGATGCTAAATATAAATTGGGTCAAGATTTTGGCCATCTTTTGGAAGCTAAATTACTTTGTAATTACGGATCGGGTCAAGTTTTTGGTGTTGTTGCCGGGGAAGCTTCAGTAAGAACTACAGGACAATTTTAGTTGAATTTACAAGACATGGATTTGGAAATTGTAGTGTTGTTATCTAGTATATTTAATTTGAGTGTTTATTTTAAATAAAAACAAAAAAATACCAAAAATACTTTTTATTGTTTAACGTGCTTGATATCTATCTTATTAGTTAAGTCTCTAGATTTGTATGCGTAGTTCAGGAGTTATAGACCTTGAATCATATGACTCAGAAATAGGGAGAATTGTTAGGAAGATTAGGAAATAGAAAAGATATTTAGAAGCTGTTGTAGAAATGATGAATTATTATGAAGATGATATACTAAATACTTTAACTTCTCAGATTGCATATATTTCAAGAAAATATGATCACTATGCAATGTTTCAACCTCATGAACCCCTAGTCATTCAGAAAAATTCACTTGGATAGATGATTGAGACTAACTATTTTGAAAATATCGATGAGATAGATGATCACTCAAATAACCCTAATTTCAATTACGAAAACCATGACTGGGTGAATCCTTCCAACTTTAAATGGAATAACAATTATGAAGGAGGAAACCAATCATGGGATTAATATCAAGATGATCCCTTAGGTAAATGGAATAACTAGGATAACTACAACTTTGGACCTTCTTTCCCTTTTGAATTTAACTCTAACCTCTCATACGAGGAGAAGGAGATGTCTATAGAAGAGGTTGTTTAGTAAATGGAAAATCAGTTGAAAAATCAAGGGGCTATTATGATGAATATAAAAAACCATATGGGGCAAATTATTAACTCAATTAGCAATCATTTTTTTATTTACCTTCAACCCACAAAATGAGGAGGAGTTATTGTTAGAAGAGGTTGTGAATCAAATGAAGAGTCAGCTGAAAATTCAAGGGGTTACAATTATGAATATAGAAAACCAGCTAGGGCAGACTACTAATGCAATTAACAATTATCCTAGAGAGATTTTACTTAGTGACCCTGAGATAGACCCCAAGGAGATGAATGATGAGCAAGATAAAGATATCAAACTAAGAAATAGATGAGAATTGGAGGATATGTTTCAAAAGATCTTTGAGTTGAGAAATGAGGATACGGAGATTAAAAGACCAGTGGAATTAGAAAAACTTATTTCCTCAACCAAGATAAATATAGAAAGACCACCTCCACCATTTACTCAGCATCAATAGGAACAATTAGAAGATAACTTAAGACAAAAGAATATCCGATCCAACCCGCAATTACGCAGTAATTTTGCTTCCAAAGGATGGCCAAAAACTTGATCCAATTTATATTTAGCGACTAGTGTGCATAATTGAAATGGTATAAAATTTAGAAAATATTTACACACTAGGGGTACTACTCAAGTATACGTATCATTTCAAGTAATATAGGATTTTCTTTTAAGTCCCCAGTGCCGATCCCACAGAGAAGCAAGCTAAGAAATCTCTTAGGCTAATTCTAGTCTACTACTATCAAGCCTTAGTTTTGAATGTCGATTAAAGTGTTTTTTTGTAACAACTACTCCTAAATGAAAATATTAGATCCGATAATAACTTATCTGGATAAATTAGTTTGGAGAATTTTTAAATGTTCAAGATTACCCTTCTTGTGCAATTACCTAGATAATGTGAAGGAATAACATGCGTAAAATTTGATGTAGTGGGTGCCAAATAGGAGCATACATATTCTTTACCCCCTTCCGGTGCTAGCAATGTACATTAGCTAACTTAAGGTTGATTCCTTAACATCTCAATTTTGCATCATAACTATCTAGTCTCTCACTTCTAGATGCCTCTAAGCATATGCCACTATGATGGTTGAACTCCAGCATCTGGGTACTAAACCTTAAGCAAAATTCATAAGAATATAGCTTGACACTCTAAAACTAACCAATTTTACGCCCATCAAAACCTATCTCCCTATTTATTTGCACTCCCCTTTAGGTGATCGCCATGGTTCTGCCTAGAATGAAGAGTGATATCCACTAGTTGGGTAAAATCATAGCCCTTCCAGGTCATTATATTTCTCAACAAATTTTAACCTCACAAGTAATCAGTTTGCAAAGTCAATTAAGAGCCGGTGAAAATATCTCACATTAATAAAATAAGAGAATTTCTAGGCAAATCTAAATTCATAAACATGCGTCTATTTCATTGCAAAAGAAAATTAAAATGAAGATAATAGCATCAGCAGTAAAAAGAATTTTTATAATTAAGTAATAAGTTATGTGCCAACAAGGAACATATGCCTACCTATTCTCTTTCAAGAATATAGGTACGTTTAGTTTTCTGTTAGTTTTATGCAACTATCTATCACCTAGAAGCATCTAAAAGAAACAGTTCCTTAAATTATATTTCCTTAAAAGTTACATTGCCACCTAACTATTTTATTAGCCAACCGGACAATGTGAGTGCACTCAAATTGCAAGATCACTGCTCTCCTGAGTCTTAGTTTCACATGTAATAAATTTTAGCATAACTTATTGCCACTTAAGTTATGTCAATGAAGCAAAGAAGATATTACTCATCACATGAAAAAAATAATTCTATCATAAAACAAATTTTCCTACACATGTCACTACTTCATATTTGAAGGAAAGAGTAAGGAAAACTACTTATGAAGCATGGATAAAACACAACAAAAAACTTTGTTTAAATTAAAGAAATTCCACTATAAAGTGTTTACAATGATTACAAGGAAATGAAGAACATAATATTTAGTTTTTTTCCTCTGAAAGAAAGAAAAAAATCTCTCCAACAAAGTCTACTGTCGATCCATGCACCACTCATAATTCCTTGCTCATATCTCTCAAAATCCCTCTCCAATCTCTCCAGAAAATGAAGAAATCTATATCTCCATAAACTCATGCCAAACTTCTCCTAAAACACTTCCCAATGATTTCTCTAGACTATCCTAATTACTTCCTGTGAGAGGCGTCAAGCCCCTCTATTAACAGAGGAGTCAAACACCTCCTTTTTCCAAAAGACATGCCCCTTCATCCAAGGGCCACACCCTTTCACTCCAAGAGACACATCTCTTCATAAAAAAAATTTTCCAAGGGTCTAAATTCTCTGAATCACTCCATGGGGCATGTAAGTTATCAAGAAGCTTTTAGAATATCCTGGAATGGCCAAGAATTGCCCAAAAGCTGTCCAATAACCGTCTCGAGTGTTGGGGCACTAAAGAGCCTGTGTACAGTGCTAATGGTACCATTTTGAGTGCTATAGTACAACCCTATGCGCAGCTCCACCATTTCACTCCGTTTCAGCTCTGTTTCGCCCTGTTTTAGCTTCATTGTGCTCAAGATTGGTATACCTACAAGATAGACATGAAAAAAAAAATTTCTTTAAAGTATAATTTCATTCAAAAATATGGAATAAATATGAAGTATATTGTGCATGGAAAGTCATATTGAAATGTGTTAAATCAAAATTTTCTTTTTTGCTTAATTTGGCTCCAAATTGCACTATTTTGCTTCATTTTCACCAAAAGTCCATTTCTTATAGCTGAGACAAAAATATGCAAAATACATTTCTTTAAAGTGTAATATAATTAAAAATTTGCATAAAATGAGCATGAAATGTACATTAAAAATGGGTAATTTTTAGGTGGATCAATATCCCATTGGAATTTGATCTAGAATCTGAATCATCTAGGGAGAATATAACTAAAGATTTAAAAAATCTAGAATTATCATATAGAGATCCATTTCTTACAAATTTGTAGGATGATGTTAATATGCAAATTGAGAAACCAGTAGAAGAATATTATATCTAGAAAGAAACTTGAGGAACAAAAATTAGAATCAATTTGAGAAGTTGAAAGAAAAACTAAAATTTGAGGATTTAGTAAGAGTTCTTGGATCTGGAAAAGAATTAGTAATTTATTTATGTTTACTTACATGAAAATTTGATTCAGAAGGAAATCCTTTGTAAAGCTAGCAAAGTTAAACTAAGCGCTTCATGGGAGGCAACCCATGGTTGTCAGTGTGGTTTGACTTAATATGTTCGTGAGTTGTGATTTTTTGCATTGTATTATGTTTGCTTTTGTATGGATTGATTGGTTTAATTTTTTTTGGTAGATGTATGGATTGCTAGTAGATTGATTTGATCTTTTGTGTCATGAGTGAGATGCTTCCAAAATTTCTAGTTGTGGCTGGACTTATGTTTGTTCTCATAAGATTCATTCCTCATCTTGTCAAGCTCATTTAATTATAAAAATCATTTTTCTCTAGCATCATTCAAATTATAACTAAATTCTTTTATTTCTCAGTAAGCTTTATGTTCTAATTCAACAGGTAAGTGACAAACTTTTCTAAATATGAGTCTATACGGTGAAATTCCTATAGGAGTTTTGTAAGTGGTCCTATAAGCCCATAATGCATAATCAAGTCTAGCAGAACAATCTCTTCTATTAGGATTTACAGTCTTTTATAATATTCTTTTAATTTCTCGATTGGATACTTCTGTCAAACCACTAGTCTGAGGATGATAAGTTGTGGCAAATCAATGTTTAATTTCATATTTTTTAGTTACTGTTTCACTTATTTTATTCTTAAAATGACTTTCCCCATCTGTAATGATTACTCTCGGCAATCCAAATCTTGTAAAAATATCTTTCCTTAAAAATTTTGCAGCACTTTTAGCATCACACCGAGGTAAAGCAACCGCTTCAATCCATGTTGAAGCATAATCCACAGCTATTAAAATATAAATTTTTCTAGAATATGGTATAAATGGTCCCATTAAAAATGGACCTATAATATCTAAACCCCAAACATCAAAAATTTCAACTTCAAGGGTAAATTTTAGGGGCATTTCATTTTTTCTAGAAATATTGCCTACTCTTTGACATCTATCACATATTTTTATATAATAATTAACATCCCTAAATAGTTTAGGCCAATAAAATCTAGTTTGTAAAATTTTAAATGCAATTTTATCAACCCCAAAATGTCCTTCAAATTCAAAATTATGACAATTTTGTATAATCTCTTGGGTTTCTTCAATTGGTACACATCTTTGAATAATTACATCCCTACATTGTCTATATAAATAAGGGTCGTCCCAAAAATAATATTAGAATCATGAATGAACTTGTAGTTTGATGGCCATCAAGTATGTAGGGTAAAATGTTACTAACTAAATAGTTCACCATATCAGCATACCACGGAAGTTGTCATTCATTAATTCCATATAATTGTTCATCACGAAAACTTTCATTAATTTGATCATTAAAATTATCATTTTCATTTTCAAGCCTTGACAAATGATCAGCAATTTGATTAGTTGGTACCCTTCCTATCCACAAGTTGAAAGTCAAACTCTTGCATTAGAAGGACCCATCTAATTAATCGTGGTTTTGCATCCTTCTTGATCATTAAATACATTTCTTGATCATTAAATACTTTATAGCAGAATGATTAGTATGCACAATACATTTGGTTCCAATAAGATAAGATTTTGAATTTATCAAAATCATATACTATAGCTAATAATTCCTTTTAAGTAGTATGTTTTACTACTACTAGCTTAGTATATTAGTTTAAGATAATTTGAGCTTCATTAAGTGTTTTACTTGCATAGTATATTACTTTAAAAATTTTATAATATTTCTGGCCAAACACAGCCCTAATAGTATAATCACTAGCATCACACATCAATTCAAGAGGTTTTGTCCAATCATGTAAAATAATAATAGGTGCAGTGATTAATTTTTTTATTTAATAACTTAAAGGTATTAAGGCATTCAACATTAAATCAACATTAACATCTTTTTCCAACAATGGACATAAAGACTTGGAAACTTTTTTAAAAAAATTAATATAACGCCCATAGAAACCAGTATGTCCCAGAAAAATTCTTATTCCTCTAGCATTAATAGGGGTGATAATTCAACAATTACTTGAATTTTTGTTGGATCTACTTTCATGCCTTTCTCAGAAATCTTATGTCCCAAAATAATTTCTTCTGCAACCATAAATTGACATTATTCCCAATTAAGAACAAAATTTCTTTCTTCACAACATTTTAGAACCCTCATCAAATGATTTAACATGAATTTAAAGAAATTCCAAAAACTGAGAAATCATCCATAAAAGCTTTAATTCCTTTCTAAATTAAATCACGGAAAATTAACATCATGCATCTTTGAAATATTGTAGGTGCATTACATAATTCAAATGACATTCTCCTGAAAGCAAATGTTCCTTAAGGACTAGCAAATGTATTTTTCTCTTGATCCTTAGGGGAAATAGGTATTTGGCGGTATCTAGAAATCCATCAAAAATGCAAAAATAAAGATGCACAGCTAGTCTATCCAACATTTGATCTAGAAAAGGTAGAGGAAAATGATATTTCCTGGTGGTGGAATTTAATTTTCTATAATTGATACAGATTTGCCATCCATTGATTTTTTTTTTAAGAATTAATTTGTTCTTCACATTTCCAACAACAGTCAGTCCTCCTTTCTTAGGAACAAAATGAATAGAACTAACCTATGAACTATCTTAAATTGGATAAAGAATTCCAGCATCTAACCATTTTAATATTTTTTTAATAACCTCTTCCATTATAGGATTTAATCTTCTTTGAGGATCAATTCTAGGCTTATAATTATCTTCCATTAAAATTTTGTGCATACAGATTGAAGGATTGATTCCTTTAAGACCAATTAATGTCCATTCAAAGGCTTTCTTATAATTTTTCAATGCTTCTAATAACTTACCTTCTTGTTCATCAGTTAAATATGAGGATATAATAACAGGTAATGTAGATGAGTTCCCCAAAAATGCATTCTTTAATTGAGTAGTTACAACTTTCATCTCAAGTTCAAGAGGTTTTTTAATAGAAGGTATCAAAGGTTTACTATTTTCAAGCATTTGTGATAATGAATTTTCTTCAATCAATTGAAGTGTTTGAGAAAAATTCATCTTAATTTGTTCTATTTTCCTAGATAATGCAGCAACTTGTGAAGAAACCATCAAAATAGCATCATTATCATAGCATCATTATCATGAGTACTAATCATTATCATGAGTACTAGCTACTTTCTTAGGATTTACCCTTTTAGAAGGTCATTGAAAATTATTTGTAGCCATTTCTTCAATTAAAGCATAAGATTCATCAAATGATTTAGACATTAATGAACCTCTAGAAGCAGCATGTATGATAGATCTAAGGGATCCAACTAACCCATTATAAAAAGTTTGAACAAATAACTAGTCTGGTAAAACATGATGCAAACACTTTCTAAGGAGTTCCTTAAATCTTTCCCAAGCTTCATAAATTGACTCTCCTTCATACTGAGTAAAAGAAGTAATATCATTTTTTATTTTAGCATTTTCTTACGGTGGAAAATACTTAGCGAGCAATTTTTGTGTTAAATCTCTCTAAGTTCTAATAGATCCAGATGCTAATGAATTTAGCCATATCTTAGCTTTATACTTTAATTAAAAAGGAAAAATTCTAAGTCTAACGATAATATTCAATACACCATCATATTTATATGTAGTACAAAGTTCTAATAAAACTTGCAAGATGTAAATTTGGATCTTCATTTGGTGTTCCCCCAAACTGATTATTTTATATCATTTGTATTATTGCAGGTTTAAGTACAAAGGAGTTAGCCGCTACAGCAGGAGTTGAATACTTAAGTGAATTTCATCTGCTGTAAGGTTGGCATAATCCATTAAAGGTTTTTGTAAATTATGATGTTCATTTCACCAATTTGAATTTCAATATTATTTTGTGAAGTGTTGTCATATCTTGAAAATTATGAAGTCTTCCTTGTTTTTAAATTTTTCTTATAGTACATTCTAATTCAAAATTATAAGGCACTGAATTCAGAAGTTAAAATATCACAGCAAAGAAGGATTTCTAATAATAAACATTTTTTTTGCTTTTTAAAATAATTATTTGATTTTTTAAATATTCAGGGTTTCCAATTTTTTTTTTAATTTTTGTTTTTTTTTTTTGAAATTTTAATAAAATAAAATCTACAATTAAAAAAAAATTGCAAATAAAAAAGTTTACTTTCCAAACTTAAAATGTTTCTGTTACCTATCCCAAGCAACGACGCCAAAAACTTGACCCGACCTGTAATTACTTATATTTTTAATTTCCAAAATATTGCCAAAAACTTGATCTAATTTATATTTAGTGACTAGTGTGAATAAATGTAATGGTATGAAAAATAAGTAATAATACTTCATACCAAAGGTACTATGCAAGTATTTCAATATCGATCCCACAATGATAGTTGAACTATATAAAATGGCTTACTAAACTCAAATGCAAACTCTATCTAAATTACAGATTTAAATGACATGAAATGATAACAAAAGTTAAGAATAAATTAAAGTAGATAAAAGCACTTATATCTAATAGCTTAATAAAAGTAATTATAACGAGTTTAAATAATATTTAAAGATCTTTCCCCTTGCAATGAGATATTAATTTATATAGGATTTGAATGAAAAAAAATATAATGATGTATTGTGATAAATAGGAGCATTCATATTCTTTACCCCCTTCCGGTGCTAGCAAAAAACATTGGTTAATTTAGAGTTTTTCACTAGCTTGTGTAGTAGTGATGAATAAATTATGGCCTCTCACCTCCAGATTACCCACTGGACCCTCTCTATATGACCTACTAGGGACCCTTACAATCTAAACTCTAAACCAAATTTGAAAAAGAATCTAGTCTATCACTCTGGAAACATCAATTCTATGTCCATCAAAACTTATCTCCCTATATATTTGCGCTCCCCTTTAGGTGATCGCAATGGCTCTACCCAAAATGAAGTGTGACACTCACTAGTTGGGTGAAATCATAGCTCTTTCTGGTCTTTATGTTTCTCAACATATTTGAACCTCACAAGTGGCCAATTTGTAAAGTCACTGAAAAATCAGTGAAATTTTCATCACAACTTTTAAAAGTAAATATAAATCTTTAAATCATTATCATCCCACAAGATTAACTCCCAATAGCAAGGAGAAAGAAAGAGAACTACTCAGAATTCATGGAGAGTAAAACAAAAACACCAAATTTGTATTGAAATTGAAGTCTTAGAAACAAAAGCTTAAACACAAATATAAAGTACCTTATGTGTTCTCCCCAACACAAATTCTGGAGTCTCCTTGAAGAAATCTCCTCTCCAAACTCTTACTCAGAAATCTCCAAACTCTTACTCTTACAACACAAAACACATTAAAACATACACTTAAACAGTAAAGCGGGACTTCAAATGCTGCCAAAAAGTCCTCTATTTTGTCCAATTTTCCTTCATATTAATAGATCTCTGAAAATAACTAAGGGTTGTTTCAAACACCTCTTTAAAATTTGGCCAAATTTAATGGATCTTCTAGAAGGGTAGTTATTGGCGCTATTGCGCCAATCTGGGCACTATAGCACCCATTGCCCGCATCTATGGCGCTATAGCGCCCTGATACGGTGCTATGGTGCCATACCATTTTGCACCTCTTTCGCTCATTTTTCCCCTCATTTCTCCAAATGTCCATTCCATGTGCCTAAAATCAAAAACATGTAAAATACCTTCTTTTAAAGTACAATATCACTAAAAATATGCATGAAATGATCATAAAATATGCACTAAAAATAGATAATTTTAAGGTGGATCACAAACCGTAAACCCCAATGAACCCTAACAATGGAACCATGATATCTTGACTGGGTCATCTCAAACAACAAAAATAAAACACAAAACGGCAAAACAAAAATCTAATCGGCTAAGAAATCTTAAGCAACATAAAATTTTCAACCCATAAAATCTGAAAAGAGACATTAAAACTTAAATAAAAACCTAATGAACAAATATCACCGAACATAACTTGAACCCCTACTACCCGAGTCTACAAAGATCTCTTGGACAACAAAACCCATGGTTGCTGACAAAAATCTTTTGATCAGAGTAGTTTTAACCACCTCTCAAACTAAGTAAATCAAGCAACCTAACACTCCCAGGAGGATGGAAAGCTATGGGCATCTTGACCGAGTTGTCCTAAATAAAAATAACAACCAACTAATTAAATCAAAACATATTTTTGCTTACTCTATTTTGCAAAGCTCTTGAAAACAAAAGGCAGACGTTACCCTACATTTACTTTGCATGTTATTAGGGTGTGTTAACTCTATTTTGTAGGGATGAACATTCAAAACCCGAAGCAAAAGGATGAACCCAAACTAAACTTCTGACAATAAAACAAAACTCTATGATAGTTTGGAATCTTTGGTAATCCACTACTCCTATAATAGGACTTTGACACTCCATTTTTTAAAGCAATGACATTTGAATTTTCTAAGGATGAGTCACAACCTTAATTGGGAGTTTCCTTAAGCAGTCCTCAGTTGCTTAAGATTTAATTAACTATAAAGGCTTATCTTTAAAGGAAAAAGCGAACCCCAGAACAAGTACATTAACTAGAATCTCTGATTGTGGGTTTGCTTTCGTTAGGTCTTCTTTTCAGGTATGCCTCCAAATTCTATTAACCCAATGCGCTTTAGAGCTATATGCGTGAAGTCCAATTCACGAAAGCTTCCCCACATGTTTCTTTTATCTATCCCTGTTATTGTATGCCTTATCCCTCTGATTTCTTCTCTCTTTAGATCACCTACAAGATCAAAGAGAGAACTCTTCAAATAGAAAGGGTTATACGATGGGAGACCAAATGGAGACTCAACGATAATGACATGATGACTGAAAGAGCAGTGGCGGCGCTGTTTAGGCAAGCCCGATATGGCAGGCATGCCATCAAGAGAGTGGTGACTCCACTGGGCACTCTTCTCCCCATCTCTAGTTGTTATAATTTTCCTCACATTCAAATGGTGTACCTATGCTTTTTTCAAGTTAAATTATCCTTACTCCATCAGTATGTTCTGCTCATTTCACTCTTGGAAAAAACATAACCAACAATCCCTTCATCCCAGAATTGTTCATATCTAACGAATCTTTGGATCTAAAATCTTGAAACTAAATGAAAAAACAAAATGGAAAAACTAAAATGACAAGACAAAAACAACAAAACAAAAGTCTAACTAAAACTTGACAAAACAAAATAAGATGTTTTACATAGAGATATTATTTTTCAAAGTTTATGTATTTAATTAAATTAACATATCCTGATTTTCCTACTTAACCATGTTGGTGTCAGCTCAACCTATATGGCTCCAAAAAAACATGTGTTGTCCTACCATTCGTAATGCTTTACACCTCAGTCGCCACACGCGCCTGCGATCCGGGGCCCTTTATCGATCTGGTTCATCATCCACAATGATCTGAGGTTTGTTTTGAATACATGGTAATAATGACATTGGTTCATCATCCCAAATGAACTATAACCCAAGAACCTTCCATGATCTTGGGTTAATATCTCGCTTAATTCTCAATAAAATTCAATGGGGTTTGTTCTTAAAGATACATCTCAATGAGATAAAAAAATTTATATGGCTAGTTGAGCATGGATTGTTGACTCTCTTCACAAAAGCCTATATTGAGGTAAAATTAAGGATTTTTGAGTTAACCTTTGTCCAAGAGGTGAGACATCAATTAGATTGGTTCAGAAGCTTCACCTTGACACCACAAACCTCCTCCAAGTGTTGATTTGCTTTACGGATAGGTCTAAGTATGAGTTAGACCAAAATGTGGATTGTTTTTGGTCCAAAACTATGGTAGAGGCCAAAGAAAAGAGGGTTTTTGATTGGGGGGTGTTTTTGGAGTGTGGGGAAGCTTTTGAAACAATTAATTTTGAGTTTGTGGAGTTTTGTGAGATGGTCAAAAAAGTCCTAGTTTTCAATGAAGAAATTAGGGATTTGTGGTCTCTTTGGAAGCTTATAATTAATAGGGATGAGCTTTTTATGAGTGCAAGAGTGGTTTGGAAAGATTTTGGCAGGGATTCACCAATGTTTGTGCACTTGTCCCATTTGTTTGTGGAGATGGTCCATTTATAAGCTTGACAATGGGGGGCAGGGCTCCAATTGGCTGGTCAAAGGCTGCTTATGTGGAGAGGAGGCAGAGGCAATGGTCTAATGAGAGGTGAGCTACATTGAATGGGCTCAATTTTGAGTCTGCCCCTTTGGGTGGCTCTCGGTTTTGGGCTTGCTGCTGATAATGGTGGGGTGTTGGTGCTCTGGAGGTCATTATCTAACTGTGGGAAGTCAATGGTGGAGGTTGGTGAAGCCAATTGGGTTGGAGCATGTGTAGATGTGTTGATTGAAGTGGAATGGAATTTAGGTGATTTTGGGTACACCAACCCTACCAAACTTGTCGGAACAAGAAGATGGCAGAAGATGGCAGATTGTATAATATTGGGGTTCTTGGTTGACTTTAGCTCATTTAATATCAAGCTCGTGTGTTTCACATATGCATATCACCAAAAAAGGTCATCTAAAAGTACCTCAAAAACCCTAGCATCGAAAAGAAAAAAGAAACTTTATTACCTTTATTAGGATTTCACGTGTGACACTAAGCAACAGTGACTAACAGACCATCCAAAAGAACTCACAAGGTGAACATCTCATCATGAAATTCACAAATCCACAAAAGAAAGAATGAAAATAAATCAAAAATGAGAAAACATAATTACAAATAGCATAAACTTCACAATATCTAAAATATCAATGATACATGGAACATAAATAAACATGAACTTTAGAAAATAAATAAGAATCATCTAATCAACATCCAACAATGGCATTTGTAATCCACTCTCGCAATTTAACCATTTTTGCGGCACATTCACCATCCTGGGTGTAATCTTCCCATGACTCTATCTCTGGCTTTGGTATAGATTAACTTACATGAAATTCAAATGCTTCTGGCAAGACCTACATGTGATCATCTTTAGCCATGCTGAGGTCTACATCCATTCGAGAAGGATGGTGTCAAATGTAGTTGTGGAGCATTATCGTACCCAATACAATCTACACCTATTTTGGAAATGGATACGTTGGCATATCACGTAGTATGACCATTTCATCTTCCACACTACTCTTTCAATTATGCCACATAAGGAGGAATGCCTTTTGTTAAACATATCCTTCCTTCCACGAGCAACATCACTGGATCTTTCTAAATCAGGAATGTGATATTTTGTATCTGGAAATGGCTTCAAATACCCTCTCTGTAAGGTATTGCCATCATTGACCAAGTAATATTTACCTGTCTCAAATATCATAATTAGTAATAAACTAAAAAAAATGAATGTGGTTGATAGCTTTACAAACCTGGAGGTGGGTGAGGGAAGCCATGTCTTCGGTATCTTGTCGCAAAAGCAAAAATATGACTATCATGTGCACTGTCTTCCCAACCAGTCATCACAAAGTCAAGCAAATGTTGAAGTCACATATGACCATCACATTTTGTATGAGTGATCCAGATTGTCCGATGTATGAAACCTTTTCAATATTGGATACTCGTGCATCCACGCGGGTTCTGTGAATCACTCCAACACATTTCTATCAGATTAAATAAAGTTGTGATAATCATGTAACTCATTTTGACGTTTGAATGTAATGTGTTAAGAGAATTACCTTAAGAAGTGACAAATACCGTGGGTTATTTGCAATCTTTGTTGGAGTTGTCTTGAATTTTGGATCCTTTGGCTTAATTATCTTTGTCGATAAACTGACAAGAGCTTTAAAACCTAATGAGAATTATCTGTTAATTGGCTCTTATGAACGTTGGAATCACTACATCACTTCTCTCATTGAATCATTCTGTGATAAAATGTAGAGGGTTATTTATAGCACTTCTCTTGTTATCATTCTTAGGGAACCTTGGAGTCTCTGATAGCTATGTAGTTCATCAGGCAGGTCCCTAAATATAAACTGTCATACAAAACATGTTACTGAATCTTGTGGGGAATCCTTGTAGTAGCTCCCTAACCCATTTATCACTAATATAAGTGGATGTCATGTAGGGAGTTTGATCGATCTATAAATTGTAGTATTTGTACAACAAAACTACTATCGCCACAATCTTTCCTCTTAGGCTCTCTCGCTGTGAGTCCATGCTAAAGAAGTGCTCTATTCAGGTATTATGTGTGAATCAGACAACGTTAGAAAAATATCTAAAATCTGAATATAGAGTATAATGAGAAGAAATAAATACAGAGTAACATCTAGATTATTCGTTCTAGAAAAAAAACGTTCAAATCAGATTCTCATGAAACAAAAAAAAACAAAGCCATTAAACAATAACTCCAAAAAATCAATGGTCCATAAATAAACATAAATAGTCGACCCGACGGTCGAGGGGGGGCATCTTCAATAATATCTGTCTGCAGGTCAGATCCTCCAACAACTTCAAGGAGTTTAGACACAACGGTTTATCCCCATAAACTTTGGGATATGTCTCCAAAACTCAAAGAAAGTCTTCTATGGAGGTGTCATGTGAAGTACCAACAAGAATTGTGCACGCATCCATCGGTTTAACTATTTGGCTTCTGACAAAACAACTCCTTTTTTCATTTTTCTCTACCCTATGACGCTTTGACTGGCATGTGGACTCCAAATCCTTTTTGTTTAGACTGTGACCTCTTGACCTCAATTTTGTTGAGGTCTTTCCTTCCTCTTAATGCATAGGATCTAGCCCTAGGACTTTCCTTGTGACTATCCTAGATGACTAGAGATGGAGCTCACCTACATAGAAATTTAAACCACTTCTTTACTCACTTTAAAACAGCACTTGGAAGGAAGGTTAAGACCAACATGTGAGGATTCAAAGGATGAGTCCCCATAGGATTGTTGGACTTAAGACAACTCAGGGTGGCAAGGGCCTGGTTTTTCACATACTTAAGCACATCACAACCTCCTACTTGTCCTAAAATCCTAAATCACACCCATTAAACCAATCTCCTTTACCCTTTAACAAACTCACATGAATAGTCCCAAGCCTTAGGTCTTTGATTGAGTTGGCTATGATCAATATGTGAAGGTTCATAAGAGGTTGTCATTGGGTTAGGTTTCATCCCACGGTGATTAAGTATGGCTAAGACCCATGTTCAAATACCCCCAAACCCTAAATCCTACCCAAATAACCAATTTTGGCCTTTTAGCCCCAAACTTTTTTAAAATTACCAAATTGCTCCTAAAACCCTAAAAAATTCAAAAATGACTCAAACTATTAATTTTCTCCAAAAATCATGTCAAACCATTCTAAACCATCCAAATTGACCAAAACACCCCAAAATTTCCAAAATTCCCAAAATAACCCTAATTTTATAAAAATTTCCAAAGTGCCCTTCATGTCCAAAAAATTCTCAAAACCACACAAATCATTCCAAACTTCCTCTAAACCAATCCCAACCACGCATTAACCAAATTGACCAATTTTGACCAAAATCCCAATTTTGCCCCTAAATTCCCCAAAATCTCCAAAATTACTCCCAAAAATTCTTAAAATCTTCAAATTCACTTTAAATGTTGCCAAAATCAATTTGAATCGCCCAATGTCTTCAATTATGCACCCAATTGATCAAATTTCCCCCCAATTTTCATCTAATTCACTCCTAACCTATACTATTTCAAAATTCAAACTCAATTTCAATCAAACCCAAGCCCAATTTGATTAGCACATGGTTAATTTCAATTTAAATCCTTCATGCATATTTTAAAAACCCATACCCATATGCATTTTCAAAAGTCCATAGGATTAACTTTTAAAGCCCAAATTAAGCTCACATGACAAAATATTCCTTCCTCATCATCCCTATTTAATTTAAGTATTCATCATGGGCATCATAACAAACATACTATGCATACACTTGAACTTTTATCCAAATGGGCATGATGGCATCTTCGCCCCAAAAATTTCATAAAAATAAATTTCCTTTTGCAAGAAAGTTCCTCATGGCATCATGCATGGCATGACATATCGCATGGACCCTTCCATGGGCATCATAAGGTCAAACCTACCAAAAATGGCAAAAGTAGGTGACCACTCGCTCTCCCTCCTTCATTTCAACTTTCCCTCTTCATGATTCATTTAAACATTTGCCTCATGACCAAGCTAACCATTTGACCTCACCCAAACCTTCCTTAGGGCCAGTACAAGCACCCTCACCTCTTTAGGACCACTTAGCCACTTGACCAAGGGTTTGAACCCAACCTAGTTCACTTAGCCTAAATCCTTTTTTTCCATTGGTTCTTCACCTTGAACCTTACTTAAAACCAAATTGACTCGACTCCACAGCCTCCCTAACATCCCTCGTCTTGGAAGTGACCTGACCCTGACCAGTCGACCACCTCAACCTCCGGAAAACCCCATGCTCGAGAGGTCCCAATTGGGGAAAACCCAGAATTCTACC
The DNA here is from genome assembly GCF_001263595.1 of Phalaenopsis equestris. Lineage (NCBI taxonomy): Eukaryota > Viridiplantae > Streptophyta > Magnoliopsida > Asparagales > Orchidaceae > Phalaenopsis > Phalaenopsis equestris. Next base: position 792,910 of record NW_018165585.1, on the reverse strand, counting down.
CACCTGAGCTGGCTCAGCCTAATTTTCCATTCGAGGTCTTCTTCCCTCCACCTAAGTAGTTCCCCTGCCACCATGAATTTCCCTTATGATAGTCATAGCCTCCTCTTTAAATAGAGGACCACCCATGGCCAAACGAAGAGGAGTACTGAAACCTTAACCAAACTCTGCCAAAATTTCTCCAAACCCTCTAGCAGCCCAGAGAAGCCAATTCCCACCATTTCTTAGCCCTTGTATCCATTAACTAAAGTCAGTAATTTCAAGTAATTTCACTTAGCCACTTGACCATTTCTTAGCCCTAATTTCACCACTAAAATCCAGGGGTTTTCACGATCATACCATCAAGTGCCACCAAACTCCAAATTAACTGTCTCATAAGCTTCACTAAAGTCAAAGAAGACTTCTCCAATCAAAGCCCCATCATTTTAAGCACTCTAACCTAGTCCAATACCAAACCCAAAATACCCTCTAATCGAATTCATACTTGGACTCAACCTCAGCTCAAATTAGCACTTGAAGGAGGTTCAATAGCTCACAACAAAGCTCAGAAACAAATCCAATTAAGGATACACCTCTTAAACTAAGGTATGGATCAAAACACCCAAATTCGGCCTCGGTTTGGGCTTTTATGAAGAAAAGTTTAATTTTATGAGCATGTAACTGTATGGATGTGCTCTTCTCACCTAGATAAAGGTGTAGGAATAAACCCTGCATGATTTGGTTGAGAATGGAAGGACAAATTCAGTTTAGAAAATGAACAGTTTATGGGTTAGGTCATTTGGGAACGATGACTAGAAGCCGTCTGATCATGCCTATCAGATGGACGGATTAGATCGCATCGGACAAGAATATGAACCGTAAAGGCAAGATGTGTGGCAGCTGACTCAAACGATGGTGTCCAGTAGAGTGGTGATGCGTGGAAAGCTCGGAGCTGTCGAGGATGGTGTGGTGCTGACTCAGATAAGTAGGAAATTAGCCTATTTTGATTTAAATTAATTCACGAAACTTAGAAAATTCATAATTTTTTGTAAAAAAAAATCATAAAAATAAAATAAAAATACCTCTATGCTCAGAGAATAGAGAAAAATCATGTTGATTATAAATAAAAATTATTTGACTTATAATTAATTTTAAAATAATTAAATGCTCCAAATTTTGTTTAAATCATAGGAAATTAAATATTAATCACCATGTTATGAAATTTTGAGGGTTTTTTCTTCTGTTTCTAGGATTACTCTCTGATTTTTTCAAAGTCAGAAAACACTTCTAACATGGTAAACCCTAATTTCCAAAGTTAAGCCATTTATTTGCTTAAAATAATTATATAAATTAAAATAAAGATAAAAAAATTATGAAACTTATTTTGGTAGGTTCACTGTGGTTAGAGAGACATAAGAAAAATAAAATCTAAATTTAAATATTTTTGTAATAAAATTTCTTAATTTAAGTCTTTAAAACCTATAAAAATTAAAATAAATAAAATATACTTTAAAAAATCATATAAATTGATCTCTGCTAAGGATATTGAACATATTAACTTTCTGTAAAATTTTGAAACCATTTTAAATCAATTTAACCACTAATGTTTATTTTTTTAAGAAAAAAAAAAGTTTTGGCATTAAAATAATTATAATAATTAAAATATAACTCAAAAAATTTGAAAGGTGATTTTGGGAGTTCCTTATGACTAGAAACACCTAAGAAAAATAAAAATGACATTACAATAAATAGTTCATTTTTGGGCTATTTTTAAAATCTAAAAATAATTAAAAAATTCAAAAACTCACAAAAATACAAAAATTCACAAAAATGTTAGTAATTGTTCCCTAACCACTTGGGATCAATTAAAATATTTTTTACTAAATTTCTAACAAAAGATATGTATTTATAAGTGCCTAAAAATGTCTTTCCTAATTTTTCAATAAAATAATTTTAAGAAAATAAAATAAATATCAGAAAAATATGAAATGAATTTCTCTGAGTTCCTTGTAGGAAGATTAATGAAAAATATAAAATTGATTTTTTAAAACAAAATGTGTTTTATATTTAATTAATCCTCAAAATAAACAAATAATTATAATAATTAAATTACAAATAAAAAATTCATGAAATTTGGTGTGAGTGTTCCTTTGACCTAGGTAAACCTCCAATAATTTTCTCAAAAACAGAAGCTTTATTTGATTGATTAAATGAATTAACTTCGGAAATTCCTATTTTTGGATTAAAATAATTATATAAGTTAAAATAAAGATTGGAAAAATATGCTTCATTCTCTGGTATCTCAATTAAGCCATGAGAGATAGGTCATCAAAATTACCAAGTCCATATGAATCAATTGAAAAATTTTGATGAATATAGGAGCCTTAGGGGCAAAATTTCCACCTTTTCACCCTAATTAAAAATTTAAGATGGGTCAAAAGCTTCAAGGGATATATTTTGATCCTAAGTAACTTCCTAAAGTGATTGAGACATGAGAGTGGGAGGTAGAAACCAATCAGCCCCACTTTTAAAGAAGAAGGGTATAATTGTAATTGTCTCAATTGTTGAACATTAGAAGATGAAACTGATTTGAATGATTTAAATGTTTGGGACATAAGCTAGGAAGTCAAGAACGCACCAATCTAGAATGCCCTAACCAATGGTTGAATCATAAGTTAAACTTTCAATTAAATATTATCAATTTTACCTCTTTCCTCAAAATTACACATCTACCCTCGGTGTCATTTGAGCTTTGTAGTGAGATAAGTTCAAGTTAAAGATACTTGAGGGTTAGTTGAAAGATAAACTTTGATTAATATCTGTTAAACACTATAAGCTCAAACTTGTCTATCCCCTCTCGTGGGTTAATTGTGATATAAAAAAGCTAAGCACGGGTCAAACCTAACGAGCCTTAGGGTGATCCATTTAACAACATAATAAGTTCAAATGAACTTGAGATAATCTAACGGATTCTTAAGGGTTGTTCTGGGCTATGCCCGAGCACTTTTATAATCTTTTGGATATTTTGAAGAACAATTGAACTTATTATGCTTTGTTCAAGAAAATCATCTTTAGAACCTTTAAGGACCCGTCAAGTTATGAATTGTGGCATCTTTTGAATTTAAATAAATAAGGCTTCATTGATACTCATTATTTGATCTTACCTTCACTCTCCTGTTTTTCCTATTCTTACAAAATCATATATATTGCAAAAGCTACATTTCAGTGGGAGCAATGAGAAGATGACAGGTAAGCATTTACAGTTTATTTATTGTCATTTTATTTCTGTAATTTATTAGCGTTTTAATATTCTATGCACGCTTGGTTGAAATACTTTTCAAAAGCCCAAAACAGCAATTTTGAAAATTAAGATAAACTTTTTCAAAATTAAACTCAAACAACATTTTCAAAAAAAACAAAAAAGAAAACACAAACAAACATAATACGTCCTTTTGAATTTACGTGAGTCCCTCAAATGAGGTAACCTACGGTTATTAACAAGATCTCCCCAGTTTAAATGAGTCTAACAACTCGTTTAGACTAAGTAAATTCAAAAGAAAATAATGGTACCAGAATGAGGGAACCGTGGGATCCTAACCGGTGTCACTCTAATCAACTTTTCATGACACTTGAACAACAAAACTTGACATGAAAACTGTAAAACCTTAAACCCCTTAGACCTTTGGCTTACTACTTCAATGAGGAGCTTTGAGCTAATACCGTGGGCAGCAAGATGAGGACGAACAAAAAAAATAACCTTCGAGAGAGCAACCAGTTCTGCAACAGAATATCATTCTTTAGAATTAAATAACAAGTCATATGACTTCGAGGTTGCCTGTAGAGCACGAAATAAATCCTCAACTCATCTTTAGTCTTTTACACAATCATTTTACGCAATCTAAGCCCTAACTCATTTTAGGCTCTGAGGTCATTGTTCGTCACGACGTAAATCCTAATATCTTCCAGGTTATTTGTATGACTGTGTCATGCGAGTGTAAGCCCTAAAATAATAAAATTGGTAGGATGAAACATTAAGTAATATCATTTCAAAATTGAAGCCAAAAAATAAGATAGCTTGAAAAATTACCAGGGTTTTCCCTAGATCAATAACATACCCTACCTTTCATTCCTTTGGATTCTTAAAAATAATTGTTCCTATTTGATCTAAACCCTTATGAACTTCTATTGTCCAGTCTTGAAAACCTTAAACTTTGGAATTCTTTAGAGCAAAACCGCTAGTCTAAATCGAGAGTATTCTTAAGCAACATCGGTTACTTAAGATGTAATTAACTATAGGGGTTGTCACTATAGGGAACTCTGAAACCCAACTTAAATATAAACCTTATCTAATCTTTCATGTTAGATAGGAGAACTAGTCGACTTATATAAAAAATGATTTTGCAGACTAAACGGGTGCATAAATTCTTTAGTTTTTTTAATCAAGCATCACTAGCAAGAGTAATTTCTATTCCTCGGGGTAGATGCATCGTTTGCAGTGTTATGCTCGATCATTTATACTTTGTATATATGATTGGTTTTGTCTCGTATTTTCAAAATCAAAACATTATTTTTCAAAATTAACATACTACTTTTTTTTAAATCATATATATATATAATTAAATCTAAATTATTTTCAAACAAAAATTTCCCGATCGACAAGACCTTCACTGGACCCACTTATCTGTTCAGTCCCAAAGTCCTTTGGTATGCTTGGAAAACCTTGATCACTTGGACGCATGAGTACCCGTTGCAAAAAACCCACTGTACATATGGTCCAACTTTTCCTTTATGTCAAGTTAAATACCACTAAATTTGAATTTCTTGGTAGCTGGCACTACCTGCAACATACTGACTAGTTTATTTCTTCAAACAACTTAGTATGATAAAGTAAGGAAAAATAAGTCTTCAATGAATATGTTAGTACCATCCATTCTAAGTCCACCATTCCTCTGAAGCATTAATAGTCTGTTTGATTGGATCCCAACCCAAGCCCATGAATCCCTATTTTACCATAATTTTCAGTCCTCTTTCAACTGATCCCACTTGTTCTTAAATTGCAACTATTGGTTGCTTGACTGTTGACCTCACTTTTGGTTGAGGTTTAGTTTTTCTTCTTTAGTACCATAGGACTTTTCTGTTGACTATTCCTAGAAAACTAGAAAAGAAACCCTCAACATTAAGAAACCCTCAAAAACTAGAAAAGAAACCCTCAACATTAGAAATTCTAAACTCTTCTCAACTTGAAGTTCCACATATCATATTGGTTCTAACCTCTTGCACTTAGTAGGTGGGGTCAGTATGGAGGATCTCAAGGAGAGTCCCCATAGGACTACTTGACCTTAGTGCTGACCCTAGATGTTGTTCTGTATCTAGTTCACTCACTTACACTCACTACCTCCTATATTCACTAGCAGCCCTAAACCCAAATTGTTGACTTTGATCCCTTGATCTTTTGGGAGACTCATGTAGATGGTCTTCTAGACCCACTAGCCCTAGGCTAGGGTTTAGCTAAGACCAGTATATAGAGGACCCAAATAGGGATTTCATTGGTCCATGGCTTATACATAGTGGTTGGCACCCCAATTCTACTAAAAAAGTCCAACTTAGCCTCTTGCCCCAAATCCACCCAAATTACCAAAATGCCCTTGAAACCCTAAATTTGGCAAAAATTCCCAATTTCACACAAAATACACAAATTTGTTCAAGAATCATTTCAAACAATTTCAAAATACCTAAATTGCCCAAAACCACCCAAAATTGCCAAAATTACCAAAATACCCCCAAATTTGCCAAAATTACAAAATACCCTTGGCCCCCTAAACTTTCCCAAAATATCCAAAATCACTTCAATTTTCTCCAAAGCCAATTTGGGCCCTTCAATTAAACCCAATTTGGCCAATTTAACCATTTGACCAAAACAGCCAAATTGCCTTTAAAGGCTCAATTTCTCCAAATTTACCTCACATACCCATCAATTTGGCTCCAATCCTCCCCAATTTCAATTCTAAACTCAAATTCATCTTTCATATGATTAATTCAAACCAAATTCAAGCTTAATTGACCCATTATTTTAGCTCAATGTTGATCCAAGTCAAACCCCCAATTTTGACCCTATCGCTTAACCCCACCAAATTGAACCCCCTAATCTACTCAATTTGCCCCAATTTGAATACTAAATCTTCATGACAATCCTACACATCAAATTGGACCTTCAATTAGCCTTGGTCAAGCTTCAATTTTACCTAATTTTAACTCAAGCCCAAAACACCCAATTTTACCCCAATTTGGTTATTTCCCCAAATGTCATCCAATTGAATGCCCTAACCCTAAAATTGACACCCAATTTATGTTGAAAAACTCTTTATGACATTCCCATAGATCATTTTGAGCCATCAATTTAGACCTAGCCAAACCTTAGCCCAACCTAAACCCAAGTCTAACCCAACACCCCCAAATTAACTAAATGACCAAAACCCATCAATTTGAACCTCCAAGTCAATTCAAATCACTCCAAACCTGTTGTGACAATCATCTACACATTATTGATCAATTGAGCTCAATATTTGAGCCCAATGTCATGGCTAGCCTAACCCAAACCCAACTTCTAGCCATTTTGACCTAAATTGAACCCCTTCCCCAAAATTGACTTAGTCATACTAAAGTCACCAAAGTAAGGTCTCCACAGCCACTAAGCACACCCTATTGACCAGGCTAAATCATCTTAAATCACTCAAGTGAGCTATGGACCAAGGGTCCCCTAATTTAAGCAATCTTATCCCATTTTTAGGCCTTAACCAAAATATCTCCTCCATCATCACTTATCATTGAGGGTTAACTATAATTAACCCTCTCCCTGGCTCACCTGACCACCTGGCCACCACCCCTGGCCCTGTCGGCAGCCCTACTAGCTTAAAAACTCTAAAATTGAGAGCTATCACCCCTAAATGAAACCTAATTTCAACTCTAGAGGCCAACTCATTCTAATGGCTCCTTAGAGCTCCTCAGCCCTCCACCTAAGCAGCTCTTTGCACCCATCAATTGGCCCTGGTAGCCAGCCCAAGCCCTTCTTTTTAATCAGCCCCCTCCATGGACAAAAGAAAGGAGTTCCAAATTCTTGGGGAAAGTCTGCCAAAATCTCACCAGAGACTCTCCAAGCATCCCTAAGCATAATCCAACCATCTTCCTTCTCTGATTCCCACTGTGAGAGCCCAATTTTGAGCTCAAACTTTCAGCTCAGACCAGGACATCTCTCCACAATCCACCAAACTCAAATTAATTGTGCACACACCATCCCTAGAGCAAGAGGAGTTGATTCCCCATCAAAGCTCCCTCTGAAACAGCCTTTAGGATATCTCTAGACCAACACCTGAAATCCACCTTGATCAAAATTATATCTAGATAATTCACCAGGGCTTCTGTGGCACAGAGACTTCATCTGAGGTTCGTTGGTCTCAATTGAAGCTACCACAACCATCTGATTGAGGTCTCCCCTCTTAGATAAAGGTATTGAGCTCTAACCCTAGCCCGAGCTTCTTTTGATTCTCCATTTGTAATAGCTCGATTTCCTACTTGATTAACTATATAGATGTGTTTGTATTGAGTAGATGAAGGTTTAGAAACAAACCCCAAGCGATTTGGTTAGTTGAGTCTAGGCCAAGATCTTAAGGTTTTAGTGTGAATGGCTTACGGGTTAGGTCACTTGGAGACGATAACGGGGAGTCGTCTGATCGTGCGTGTATCCAACGGACAGAGAACATCGAGCCGGAAAGACTCTTGTGTCTGAATCGTGGGTCACTTGGCAGCTGAGGTGGATGGTGGCGATGAGTGAGAGTGCGCCATGTGTGAGTTCGGAGCCGCCGTAGTTTGAGTTGTCGTCATGTAGTATAAGTAGAAAAATATTGATTTTTTAGAATTATTTTAAATGCCTAAACTTCAAAAATACATATCTTTCTCTAGAAAAATTATAAAAATAAAAGAAAAATACATTCTTGCTTAATGAACATAGGAGAATAATGTGGACTAAAAATAAAAATTATTTTCTTATTCCCTGATTTTTTATTCCCTGATTTCCCTGATTTTTAATAAATTAAATACCCTCTAGAGTATTTTAATTCATTATGATCAAACATTGCTCACCATGACTTGAAATTTTGAGGGTTTGTACTTCATTACAGAGACTATGTCCTCTAATTTTTCCAAGGTCAGAGGACATATTTATGCTTCAAACCTTAATTTTCAAGCTAGGGTGACTATTTTGGCTTATTTTAATTAAATAAATTAAAAGATCATTTGGAAAATTATGGGAATAATTTTAGTAGCTTTCCTGTGGTCAGAAAAGTCTAGGAAAAATATCATGATGTCTTGAATTCTCTTGTAAATTTCTATATTTAATTAAATGTAAATATCTTGTGTTAATTTATGTAAATTATATACTTATCCAAAATTGACCAAATCAATCCCACATTATTCATAAAAATCATGTTTTTCCACTGTAAAATTTGAAAATTTTTTGATTTAGTTCAAGTATTAAAGTTTATTTTCTAAGGAACCTTATATTTTTGTACAAAAATAATTATATTAAATTAAATACAGATGAGAAAATTATGAAAAGTCATTTTCTGAGTTTCTTGTTATCAGGGGCACTTGGTAAACATAAAAACTATTTTTAGAAAAATCCTTAATTTTTTTATCTTTATTTTGAATTTAAAAATAATTAAAAAAATAAAAAAATCACAAAAATATCAAAATATTTCAAAATGTGTCTAATTGTTCTCTGATCACTTGGGCCTCATTAAAATATTTTTCCTAATTTTCCTAAATTAAAATAAATTTTAAAAGCTTAAAAATGTATTTTCCTTATTTTTTCCATTAAAATAATTATAATGATTACATTAAAAAAATCATAAAAATACAAAATTTGATTCTCTGAGTTTTCTGAACTCAGAGGAGTCTAATAAAATATAAAAATAATTTTGGTAATTAAAAAATTATTTTCTACTTGATTAAATTATTTAAACTTCTTAATAATTAAATATTAATAATAAAAATTTAATTCAAAAAAATCATGAAATTTTGTCTAAGTATTTCTCTAACCTAGGAAAACCTCTAATAATTTTTTGATAAATAAAAAACTTTATTTGGTATAGTTAAATAAGTCAATTTTTAAAGAATCTTATTTTTTGGGTTTAAATAAATATTTAAATTAAATTAAATTTTGAGAAGTCCGCATATTCTCCTCTAACATTATAATTACCTCATGGATATGCCACTCTAAACCCTCAAAGTCATTTGAGTTGTGGTTAATGAGTTATGAGGTGAAGTGCCCCAAGGGCAAAATAGTCATTTTAGACGTTGATGCCTTCATCAAAATTTAGGATTAACCAAAGGAGAAATGGATAATTTTAATCTTAATAGACATGTTTGGATGATTGAAATACAATGGGATTAAAAGGTAGAAACTCGCTCACCACCCTTGTACAACATCAACAAAATCATAATTCTCCTAATCTTCATGACTTGGAAGTCGGCTAAGATCAAACGATTCTTAAGTGATGGGCTTAAGATATAAAAGATGATAATTTATATTTCTTAAGGCCAGAGTTGAGGATGATGTGATCATTTAATAAGAATACATATCGCTTAAATCAAAATTTTGATGCTCACCATTTCACCTATCATGATTGTTAAAGGCTTAATAGTGACCTAGGCTTGATGTCTAAACTCAATTGATCGGATTTAAAAGATAACATGATTGGTGATTAACATCTTTAAACACTATAAGTGACTTAAATTATGGGCACTATAATCTTTAAATGACCTAAACTTGCCTTAGGGGCACCCACTCGCATAACCTTTAAACAAAACATCAATTGATTAATTAGATATCTTATCCTCGAGATAATTAAATTGTCAAGTTTCATTAAGCAACGGGGTAGTCACAATTAAACCTTAGATGATTAATGGAACAATATGATAAGTTCAAAATGAACTTGGAATATTTCAATAGATCTTTAAAATGGTCTAGGGTCATGCCTTGAGCATTTTTGAAATCTATTAGACATTCTAAAGGGCAAATTGAACTTGTCATATTTTGTTCTAAAATCATCTACTAGGATCCTTCGAGATTAAATAAAATCATAACTTGGGATTTGGTAGCTAAACCTTCATGTACACCTGTAATTTTAATTCTCTGTGAAATTATATACATGTCTTGCAAGTACTAACCTTTCAAGTGGATGAACGAGAAGAATCGACAGGTACGTTTTTAAATAATTGCATTTACTTTTTTTGTATTACTTGCCTCGAGCTTGCATGTTAAAAAACGATGTCACCCTGCATGAAAACCAAAACTGCTAGGATAGCCGCAAAACCAAAACCAAAACTAAAAGTCGACTAAAATAAAATTCACCGCTAAAACATTCAAAATATAAGACAACTCAAAATTTAATCACAAACATTACAAAACAACAATTGCAACTAAATTAAGACGTCTCTATCGGATGATCGGGAATCCCTCAGAGGAGGTAAACTATGGTTGCAACGAGATTTCCTACGGTATAAATCAAAGTATGGAACTCATTAAGTTGAGTTTAGTAAATATTAAGTTGAGTTTAGTAAATTCGTAGTAAATTCGTTTGAACTAAGTGAATCCGAAAAAAAATAATGGTGCCGGAATGAGGGAACCGTAGGATCTTAACCGGTGTTGCTCTAATCAACTTTAGCATGCCCATAATATTTAAATGACCATAACTATAGGAATATTTGATTTGAAATCATAACTTGACACATTAAAAAACTTAAATTTGTCATAGGATTTTGAGGTTGTTTGCTTATGCAACATAAATCCTCATCTTTAGGCCTTTCGTATAGCTCTATTGTATAATGTAAGCCCTAACTCGTCTTAGAATTCTAAGGTTGTCGTTCGTTACGACCTAAATCTTCATATCTCTCAGGTCATTTGTGTGATCGTTTCACATAAATGTAAGTCCTAAAACAAATAAAATTGACAGGATGGAACATTTAAATATTTCTCTCCAAAACTGAAACCAAACATTAGGATAGCTTGGGAAGTCACTGAGGCTCCCCTCAGGATTTGTGACATCCCTTAGTTCTTCCTCCTTTGGACTCTACAACAAATGTTCCAAATTTGAGTCAATCCCCTTTCACACCTCTTTGTCTGATCTCATTGAAAAGTCCTATCCTTTTGACCTCTTTAAAGATAATATTCTCTGATTTTTATCGAGAGTTTTCTTAGGTGACTTCGGTTATCTAAGATGTAATTAACTATAGGGTCTTACCCTTATAGGAAGCTTTTTCGAACCCAGCTTAATACAAACCCTATTTAATTCTTCGTATTAAATAGAGTAACTTGTCGGCAAATAAAACAGTTTTCGTAGACCAAACGGATGTCATATATTTTTTTAATTTATTTGATCGAGTCTCACCCTCAAGTCTTATTAAATGTCTTTCTGAAGCGGGCGACGGGATTCGGATTCCGGCCGATTCTGACGATCGACAGCTTCCAACGGGCAAATCCTCAAACAAAATAATGTCAACCAAACCTATTGTACTCCCTTCTTGTCATTTCATTTAACTTCTTCATATTATTTTGCCACCTTTCTTTGTTAAAATAGGTGTGGGGTTTATTTCCTAGGTCAATCTCCCTAACACACAGGTCACAAAATATTAGTGTGACTTCTCTATCTCACATGGCTGTTGAACCGGCTGCTTTAGTCTTAACCAAGGAATTACAAACAAAGAAAATAGAAAACATTAATATTTCAGATCAACCAAAGAATAAACATTAACCACCACCCAACTCCCAACACAGCCACCACCCACCCCAACATAGCCGCCAACCAACCCCCAGCACATCCACCACCCCACCCCCAATACATCCAACACCCACCCCCC
>NW_018165585.1:777568-780843 GCF_001263595.1 Phalaenopsis equestris | reverse complement strand
CACCCCCCGACACATCCACCACCCCACCCCCAACACACACACATCAAACCCCAGCAAAACCACCACCCAATTCCCTGCAGATCGACGACCCCACCCCCCAACACATCCACCACCAATCCCCACCACACCCATCACCCAACCCAACACACCCATCACCCAACAACCACCTAATCCCCATCATATTCACCACTTCACCCCCAGTGCATCCACCACCATTATACAGCACAGCTACCACATTCAACCCCAACACATCAACCACCCCACCCCCAGCATATCCACCACCCCACCCCATCACATCCACTACCAATCACCAGCATAGCCACCACCCAACCCCCACCACATCCACCACTTAACCCTCAACACATCCACCACCCAACACCCACAAACACAAAAAGAGCTACTCCAAAAGACCCTTATGGTTTAAAATGAAAAATTATTGCAGATGCTCTAAACAGGATAAAATTATAAAGAGGCCCTTTCAGGTGAAAATATTCAGAATGCCCACAACCACAACCACAATGAACCACAACCCATTTCCATATTTCATTTGAAGCAATTACATACATGTCACCTTAATGAATCACAACCACAACCTATTATCATATTTCATACGACGCAAATAAATATTGAAAGCACACACACACTCGCAATCACAACACATAGAGCACCCAACCACATCTCAACATAACACACACCCACAACCACCATACACATTCCCACAACCACAACACACAACATCCAACCACAACTCACTTCACACACAGCCACACACACCCCCACAACCACAACATAAACACCAATAACCACCACACACACACGCCCACAGCCACACACACACCCACATCCACAACATACGACACCCAACCACAACCCACAAGCCACACCTCAATGAAGAATCTCCTCATTTTTATATCAATGCAATTGCATACATGCCACCCAAAACATTGTCATCTACAAATGAAGCATCCTCTTTCATTTATTTTTCAATTTATAGTTGAAGCATAAAAGAAAAAATTGTGTTGTATTGAATAGATGCAAACGTAAAAAGGACACCCAAAAGAATGCTATGAGCAAACCAAACTCTTTTACATCCAATTTTTAAATTGTCACACAAACATCAAAGGAATTGATTAAATCCCATCCAATATTTTTCATTTGAGGCAATGACATAGAGGGTACCCAAAAACTTGTTATCTCTGAATGAGCACCCTCTGCAAATGAGTATCTAAAACCTTGTTATCGAAAAATCGCTTAAAGACAGACATTCCATGAGAAAACCACAAACATAATATCATTCCATTGAAAAATCATCACAAATCGCATCTAGAAAGGTATTCCATTGAAAATTACTTACAAAGCACAATAACCTGAGGTCGGAGTGAGGAGGAAGATGTGAAAGGCACCGCTAATCGTGAGATAGGAGCATTCGAGGTAAAGAGACGAACGAGGAGTCGCCTAGGACAGAACGGGGGTTGAGCGAAGAGCGAAGGACATGCGGGTAATAAGCGGGGGTAAGAACGCGGACCGCGGGATCCAGCTTGCAGTGTTTATTAAAAAAAACCCAAACGGCTTTTGTTATTAATATAAATGTCCCCAACTAAAAATGCAATAAAATCCCCGAAGTATAAACCCTAAACACGAAAAAATATTACATCAGGACTCCGCACGTAGAGCTACGTGCGGGGTCCAATGAAATAACGCTGTGGAGGAGATCGGCCTGATAACACTAGAGAATATTCACCTCGTGTTATTCAGGTGTTATTGTGTGTTATTCAAGTATTATTGATGTGTTATTGTGTTATTATAACACCGAAAATATTTTAGAATAAAATAACACCCAGAAGATTTTCTGGGGTGTTACGAGACAGATCACCTCTATGACAATTTTATCGGACTCCCAACTTAATAATTTTTCCCCAAACAGAGAGACGTTTTAGCCGGCACAGTCAAAGAAAGCGATTGCCAATCCAAGCTAATTTGTGATTCATCCGGCATTGCCATTACTTGCGGCTATCAATGGCAGGTTTAAGATGGCCTCCTGATGATTCCGATTTACCCCACCAGCGGGCACCGGCCTCGGGGGACCTGATCTCGGACGATGACCGCTCGGTGGCTGCAGACTCGTGGTCAATAAGGAGTGAGTACGGGAGCACGCTTGACGACGATCAACGCAACGTTGATACCTCTGAAGTCCTCTCCAGTGGAAACTTACGACCTGCTTCCGATTACAGGTCTCGATCTTTGTTTCATTTTGTTTTCATTCGGACTAATTGAGCATATATAGGATTTGTTAGGTCTCTCACAAATTTTCAGGGCACTTAGAAGCTGTAGAAGCTCGAGTGCATTTGGCTTATTCGGGGTTTTAGAAGGTGGGTGGTTCGGTTGATGTTCGAACCCATGCCATTTTCAAATGGGAACTCATTTGTACTGTCGGTGAAACAATTAGAAAAAATAATGTGTCTGTAACTAATATATCGGCAGTTAGACGTTCAGGGCTATGTTAGTTTAGCAATTATTCAGTTGCGAAAAACATTTCTGTGCTAGGCTTACTATGGCATGCCTGTGCACAATGCTGGTTGCATGCACAGTGGTGTGTATCATATGATAAACTGAAATACATAGCTACTGGATCATTAATTAAAAAATATGTTTGCACCAACTCCCTCCTGGTTATTTCCTTCAATAAAGGAAATGGGCAGTGACGCGGAGCTCCCTGGGCTGAGCCACTTGGACCGGTTTAGCCAAGGGGTTAATTGGACCGACCGACTCCTATTTTGGGGTCTAGGGTTGCCGCCCAAGGGGAGGGGCCTCCCCCTCATACTTATTTATTATCTACATTCGTTATTTTCTGATCGAGGGTTAGTTTTTGCTTTGAGATTTTCTGTACCAGAAGATAGAGAAGATCCAATAAAACAACAAGGATACAAAGGCTAAAATGATGAAGCTCCTCAAATATTATTAAAATAAGAGAGCAACGACTAAGAAACAACTGCTTCCATGGGCTTGAGGAATGCTAGGAGTTCATTGGCATGAGAGGGTGGAGAGTAGTGCCATCATATCGCAAACCATTCCTACCCTCCCTTAAGCAGCGCACATGATATAACTACATGCTACACAATTTTTATTTATTTATATATATCCAAAATTTTTCTATTTTCATTTATAATATTTGGGTGTGATAAATATATGCATGAAAAATTTATATTTTATCTTTACAGAGTTAATAATAGTGATATTTTTGATGTGTTATTAAAAATTGATGTAATATATATATA
>NW_018165585.1:733621-777493 GCF_001263595.1 Phalaenopsis equestris | reverse complement strand
TATATATATATATATTGTTGAGATGTGCCCGTGAATCACTCCCACGGAATAAAGCGTAAGAGAGGAGAGAGAGAGAGAGCGAAAGAGGGAATTGTACAATAATGAACAATAATATGAATTTTTAATTAGATTTCTTATTAAAATTTCCCCTTATTTATAGAGAAGGGGGTACTATATATGAAATTACATGTTTGCCCCTGCCTTCATAATGATTTTACAGTATATTTTATGTATTTTACATATATAAACTTACGGTTCGGCTACCCTATGACTCAGTTGGTTGGATTTCGTGGCTCTTTGTTCGGTTAAGACCTATTAGTTCGATTGTGTTGAATCGGGGTTGTCGGTTACCTTTGATGGTCTTCTGGTTGGCAAGTTTTGGCTCGATCGACTTGGCTTTGTTGGTCGGCTATTCTAGTTTGGCTATCGACTATAGATCCTTATTTGAGGAGTTCCTTTCGGCAGAATGAGACTGTGCTATCTGGCAGATAGTGAATCACCGTAATCCGACAGATAGCTCACTTCTTAATGAGGTGTCTTTTTGGATACTTCGTTGATTACATTATGACCTGTTCTCGACAGCTAATGAAGAATTATAAGGGTGCCCGTAAAATGGTCGACAATAATGAATTCTTCTCTTGAGTCGAATTGTGGTTGAGGCAGGTCAATACCTCTGCTAGACTTGGTTAGCCTTATTCCTTGGTTCATATGGTTTGCATCTGGTCGGTCTCTATACCCGATTTCGGGGGTTGCGTCTAGTTAAGTGGGTCATTTGATCTTCTGCTAATGGAAGCTTTGGTCTTCTGCTAAATGGGCCATCTTTGTTGTAATTCTGTCTCCTTGTCTGTTGGATCTCCTTGAGATTTTTGCTCACGTGTTTCAAATGTATGTGTGTGTGTAAAAGAAAATTTATAGAATAATTGTGTTATTAATATAAATATCCCTAAATACAAAATGCAGTAAGATCCCCAAAGTTGAGATCCTCTTGAAACACAGGTGAGACCTGGAAAAAGCAAGTGACTTAGTCGACAGAGTCAAAAGAAAACGATTGCCAATCCAAGCTAGTTTGTGGTTCCTCCAGCATTGCGATTACTTGCGATTATCAATGGCAAGGTTATGATGGCTTCTTGATGATTCTAATTTACCTCAACAACGAGCACAGGCCCCTGTGGACTTAATCTCGGACGACGAACGCTCGTTGGTTGCAGAATTGTGGTCAATAAAGAGTGAGTACGGGAACACGCTTGACGACAATCAACGACACGTTGATACCTCAGAAGTCCTCACCAGTGGAAACGACCTGCTTCCGATTTCAGGTCCCAATCTTTGTTTTATTTTGTTTTCAATCCAACGAATTGAGCATATATAGGGTTTGTTAGGTCTCAAAAATTTTTAGAGCACTTGGAAGCTGTAGAATTTTGCCAGCATTTGGCTTATTCAGCGTTTTAGGAGGTGCGTTGTTCATGTTCGAGCCCTTGCCATTTTCAGATGGGAAACTCATTTGTAACGCGATAAAACTATTAGAAAAAATAATTGTGGCCTGTAACTGATGTATTGACAGTTTCACATTCAAGGCTATGTTAGTTTAATAATTTCTGGTTTGCGAAAAACTTTTCTGTTAGGCATACTATTGCATGTCCGTGCAGTATGCTAGTTGCATACAATGTGTTGTTTATCATATGATAAACTTAAATACACAGCTATTGGATCTATAATTAAAATGTGTTTGCGCCAACCCCCTATTGGTTGTTTTCTTCGCTAAATTGAAATGGGCAGTGACACGGGCTCTCTCAGAGCCGTGCCAGTTGAGCCACTTGGACCGGTCAGCCAAGGGGTTACTTAGGCCGACCAGCTCTTATTTTGAAGGCTAGGGTTGCCGCCCAAGGGGAGGGGTCTCTCCCTCCTAGTTATCTATTATATACAATTCATTTTTTTTGTTCTAGGGTTAGTTTTTGCTTTGAGATTTTCTATCAGGACAACCTCCAACGTCCCTTTTCTCTTTCTGGGGTTGTATCCGATGATAAGAAGGTGCTTCGGTTGTAACTCATTTAGGGGTGATATGTATCTCTCCTTTTTTGTTTGCTACTGCTGCTCCTTCAGTTTCTCTATTGTTGTCGCATCCCCCTCCAACCCTCTTCTGTTTGTCGCAACCCATCCAACCCACCTGCTACCGCCCTTTCATTGTTTCCTCAACCACCAGCACCAAAATCCTCCACTGTTGCTTCCGCAAAGTCCACCCGCAATCCAACCTGCTGCCACAATCCCCCTCCATTTTATAAGCTGTGTCGCTGACCCTCCCTACAACCTTCCTACTGAGCCACACGTCATTATTTGTTTCTTCTGTAATGTCGTAAAACCTCCTATTTGTCTCCATCTGCAACTACCCCCTTATAGCCTCTACAACTCTCACACCCCCCTCCACGTACAACCACACCCCTTGCAATCCACTGCAAATTCCATCTCCCACAACAAGCTCCAATTTCGCTCCCACTCTGCAGGCAACCTCACACCCACCCCCCCCACCTTTTCCTGCTCTCTCGTACTTTTGCTTCATTCCCTACAACCCTCTACTACTGGCTGCAGCATCCCAACCAACCCACTACTTTGCTGCCCATCCGCAGTCCAGCGCCTTTTCATCCTCACCATAGGGTGTTGTTTGTGTTTGTGTTATTTTTCTATTGTCAGAGTCTTTGTTGTAACTCTTTTGAAACAAAACAATAATATTTGCATTTCAATTGTGGTTTGGGTTAAATTCTAGTATCATTTAGTATCAGAGTTAGCCTAACCCTAGTTCTATCATAGGGTTTCCTAGCATCTGCCTTATCCTTCCACCCAAAAGTTTTCTTTTCTATTCCCAAATCATTGACCAATTTTGACCTAACTCTAATTTCCCCTTGTTGATTTTCAAACTCAAATCCCAAATTAATTTTCCTACACCTTCAATTAGTCTTATACACCCCTTTCACCTTCCAACCCTCCCTATCTGTGTCACCAAGGAAATACATGCCCAGCCTAACCGGGAAGAGACACAATGAGAGATCCGTTGACTTCAGTAGAGGCTTAAGGATATGAAGGATGAAATCCTGGGGGAAATTACTCTCGATCGTGACAGGGAAAGTCGAAGAGGAGAAAGAGACGAGAATTTCAAGCCCTTCTATATGGAGGATTTCAATGATGAAGAAGAAATGTTATGATGCTTTGGAATCCAGTATTAGAGGAGGCCGCATATGGAGGTCACAGGGACTTTAGATTATAAGTAGATTTATTAGATTTTGATGGAGGTATGAATCCAGATGACTTTATAAATGACTACAATCAGTTGAGAGAATCTTTGAGTACAAATATTTGCAAGAAGATAAAAGGGTGAAGCTTGTAGCTATCAAATCGAGAAAGTGTGCCTTCTTGTGGTGGGAAATCTTGCATAGGCAGAGTAAGTGAGAAGGCGATGACAAGATTACCTAGCGGGAGAAGATGAGGAAGACGATTTAGAGAAATTAATTACATAATCACTACCGCTAGGATATGCTTCTGAGACACCACCACTCTAGTAGAGAGAGCTATCAATGGAGGAGTTCACGACAAAGTTTGACTAGTTGCTGATGAAGGGTGATTTGGTCAAGCCAGAGAAACACACCTGAGCAGTTGAAGCCTATTATTAGTGAGATCGTGCAACTGTAGTCTTATTGATCATTGGACATGTCCAGATCTTAGTTCTAAAGGTAGAGAGACAGTAGTAACAAAGCAAACAACCACCACCATTCAGGCGGCCATTGGAGACATCAGCTGAAGGGTGCCTCAGGGAGTTGAGAAAAATAGTTTGGATAAGGATAGAGCCACCGCAAGTGAGAAGATTCATGAGAAGAAAAACATTCCTACTAAAGTTCCCGCTTGAAAATGCTTTAGTTGTCATGGATTTTGGGCACATCTCCTCCAGTTGCCTGTGAACTAAGTCGTATCTTTTACTGAGTAGGGCGCTATGGAGGAGGTTAGCGTCAAGGAGATAACAGAGAAATAGGGTGAGGTGTATCATCTTCCATCAGATGAAGGAGAGATGTTTGTGATTCAACGGGTCCTACATAATGAGATACAATGGATTCACAATGGTTTTGTCACAATATAATCTACATCTATTGCGTTGTGAACGGGAAAGTTTGCAGTCTCATCATCGATAAGGAGAGCAGTAAGAACGTGGTGTCTACACATATGGTGGAGAAGTTAAACCTCATGATTCGAACACACTCCCAACCATATTCTCCGACGTGGTTGAAGAAGGAGAATGTGTTCAACATTGATCGGAGGTGCCTAGTGGAGTTTTTGATTGTGAGTCAGCAGCTGGATCAAGGTTTGTGTGAAGTGGTAGCCATAGATGCCTGCCATCTGTTGTTGGGGAAACCGTAACAATTTGACTTGCAGGACTCTACACAACGAATTCAAAAATACCTATTCCTTCATCTAGGAAGGGAAACACATCGTACTTCTCCCTTCGGCGGAGCCCGAGATCACAAGTGCCCTTGCTCGCAAAGCAACATTGGTGATAGGACTGAAACACTAGCTCTAAACACAGGACAATCATGATAGAGGGCATTTTAGGATATCACAGTCGATACCTTACCACCATGATCACCATCATTCAACGAGGTTTAAGTTACCCTCACTTCAGATTCATTTGAACCGACCGTGGATTATTTTGAGAGGATTCAACAGTTTATGCATGACACCCATTTCAACTTAATAGTGGACCACTTGATGATTGGATTGATATGGTGTGTCTGCATGTGAAGAAAACTCCTTCGGTATTTTGAGAGGCAGCGCTGTCGTTGGTGGGCTCTAGATGCTCCTCGGGCCACCATCAAAGGTTCGTCACCCCCACACCCTCTCCTGAGGAGATTCTAGCCACTCTGTCACCGTCAACGTGCAGACAGAAGCTTTGATGAATGAAGTCAAAGCTCTCCCAACCTCAGAAGACTAACGCAGGGCCGAATCGGCTGGGTCACTTGGACCAGTTCAGCCAAGGGGCAGATCGGCTCCTATTTTGTGGGCTAGGGTTGTCGCCCCAATGGAGGAGCCTCCTCCTCCGAGTTATCTATTATATATATTTGTTACTGATATTAGTTGATGCAATTTGTTTTGACATAATAGATTTTTTACTTAATTTGTTCTAATGAAAAAAGTGTGACTTTTGGTGATCAAATAATTAAAAGGTGTGAACTATTTAGAAATCTTGGGTCCGTTGTTCAAAGCGATGGTGATACAGATGGGGATGTTAATAGTAGAATTCAAGTTGGTTGGTTGAAGTGGAGGAATGCTTCGGGCCTTTTGTGTGATAGAAAAGTACCACTAAGACTGAAAGGAAAATTTTATAAGACGGTGGTGAGACTTGCAATGCTCTATGGCGCTGAATGTTGGTCTTTAAAAGAGAAGCATAATAATAAGTTAAGTGTTGTCGAAATGAGAATGATTAGGTGGATGAGTGGCTTTACACTTAGAGACAAAATGCGAAATGAATATATCCGTGATAGGGTTGGTGTAGCTCCCGTGACGGACAAAATTAGAGAAAGCCGTCTTAGATGGTTTGGTCACATTAAACGTCGACCATCTGATGATCCGATTAGGAGAGTAGATGTTTTAGATTCGACTTGTGTTAAGAAAGGTAGAGGTAAACCTAGGAAGACTTTGGCTTATTGTATAAAAACTGATCTTAATTTACTAGAACTAAATGAAAATATGACACTAAATAGGACGCAATGGAGAAAAAGGATTCATGTAGCCGACCCCACGTAGGAGATTATGGCTTTGTTGTTGTTGGTGAAACTAAGAAAAATACTTTTAAATCTTTATTGGAATTAATATGAAACAATTATTTTTAAGTTAAAGCTTGACACTTTTTTGGAAAACAACCCAAGTAAATACCACAAAATTTAATATTTAGATATTAGTATCATTTTGACGAGTTGTATTTAGTTGTGTCAAGATTAGATCAAGGAGCTCATACATAACAACCTAAGGGATTGGTTGCATTGAAAAATTTGCTCATAATGGTATGGAAAATATATAAGTTCAATCTTAACTTTTTTTTGTAGAAACTATTTCCTTTTTTCTTACTTTAAGAACGATATCATAAATGCTTGTCTATCAGAATTGAGCAGAGTTGTTATTCATGCATTGCATAAGATTAACCATCAGTCTGTGCAGTTTCGTCTCTGTTCTATTTCAATATCCAGCATTAAATGATATCTTACACAACCTGTAAAGTTTTTTTGTGGATTAATCAGTGGGCAACAGTAATTACTGGATTGCTTCTTGTATACAAAAAGTTTGTCTGATTTAATTGTGCTACATTTTACTCTCTTACACCACAGCAACTTCTCTAGCAAATCTGACTTTAAAAGGATAATAAAATTTTAAGTATTTATAAATAAACTGTGATATTAAAATTTAAAAACAGACCTTTGGAGAGTCATTTTGAACATCCTTGTTTGATATTCTCCTGTACTGTGGTTAAGCATATAAAGTCTTGATGATAGCTATTATTACGAGCGATCATAACTGTTACGCCTGAAATTACCAGTTACATTCCTTGTTATTTCAAACACTTCTACTTTTGCTGAACCATTTGTTGGACTTATTTAGGATTTCGTAGCAAGTGTTTATTGTTTGCAATGGTTGATGCAGTTCAGATAAGGATGAGCCAGATGTTAATGAGGACGAGACATCGATGCTTGGCTTACAAAGCTATTGGAATGCTTCTTATGCTCAGGATCTTGCAAATTTTCATGAACACGGCCATGCCGGTGAAGTATGGTGAGTAACTCACACTATGGAAAGAGTTATACTGAGGATATTTCCAAGCAAGGCAAGAAATTTTTTATCATGTGATTTACATTTTTGTTTTTTTTTTAACTTTTTGAAGCCATATTTGGAAAAAAGATGGTTGCTAGTGATAGCTTGGTCATGGGGTAGGATGGCTTTTTGCTTCCTCCATTATTCATATTCTTTGTGTAGTTGTTAGTTTTTTTTTCCCCTATAATTCTATTCAATTATCTCTTTTCTATTTTTAATTTCTTTGTGTTAATGTTGTTAGCTTGATTGCACAAATAAGTAGCCTATTGTGATTTTCCAGTGAACATGTTCACTGGTGAAGATCTTTGTTGTCTTCCATCTAAAAATATGCATCTTATCCGTACTTTTATTTGCATTTTCTGAACTCTCCTTCCGGAGAAATGAAAGTAAAAAAGTCCACAATCTATTAAGGTGTTATTTCTGTAGGTTTGGAGCTGAAGTCGTGGCCACTCTTGTGGCTTGGACCAAAAACCTATGTCTCAATATGCTCCGAGATCAGATTGCAGTTGTTGATGACAGTGATGGTAGATATGCATCAGTTGATATATCCAAACATTTATCTGGCTGGAGTGTTTTGGACATAGGAACTGGGAATGGTTTGCTACTACAAGAGCTTGCAAAGATTGGGTACTTCACAGATCTGATTGTTCAACTTATAAAATTCCAACCTACTCGTTCACATAACGAAATAGTCACAAATATTTTAAAGAGAAATGTTTCATTTGCTTTTTATTTGGATTACAAATGCTTTTTTTTTTCTCTCATTTGTTTCGTCCGTTCTAAGCAATCTGATACCATGTGAAGCATCTTTTCTGATTTGTAGGAAAGAAATTGAAAACCTAGATGTGATTAAATTAGTGAAAGCTCAGTTGGATTTAATTAATATGCTTGGTGATGGCTATTTTGAAAAATAGCTTCATTAAATGAAAAATCCTGATTATGTTCTGGTTATTTAGTTTGAATTCATCATTTTTGTGCCTTCTGTGCTCACTAAATGATGCCACAACTTCTTAACCTGGTCCAGAACTGCTTTTGGGCCATTGGCTGCTTGGTATCCTGGTTATGTACACAAAACCATTATGTTTTCATGATTTTTTTTTCTCAAGTAAGGGAGAATCTATACGCTGAGCTTTTTGTTTGCTAGAAAAATACGAGTTATTAAGTTTATGCTTTATTTGCTGAGAAGCCAATATTTTGAAAGTTCTTTTAATTTGGTTCTGGAATTATGTAGTTGAGTTTCAAACTAATGGTTTAAGCAATATTGTACAGCCGTTTCATGCTAAGATTTGGATCCTATATTTATCGAGCAAAGAAATTTAATAAATTACTTAAGAAAGATTCAAGTAGGGGAAGGGGGTTTTAATCGCCGAATTTGGGAGTATAGATATTTTAGCATTACATTTTTAAACTGTTCTCATTAGAATCATGTGTCTTAGAAATTAGAAAGAAAGGGGATATTGACATGTTAAAGGGTGAAAAAAAGAGTTAAAAGATGGACTTTGTATGCTTCAAGATGGCACAAGTCTTGGATTTAATCAGTATAATTACATAGGCATAATGGTTGGTTATTATAAAAAATTATTGTAATATTATATTAATAAAAATATAAGTATTTTATACATTATTATTGAATTTTAATGAAGCTTAAATTTATATACATTTTAATTTAGATTAAAGCTATAATCAGAATTCGACAATAAATAAAATGCTCGGTGGTGCATAGTGAACTGAAATTGCATGTTAGTGCCATATTTTTCTAAAAATTAAAGATAAGCTAAAGCACAATTTTTAGTTTTGAGAGATGCGTACCTTAATCAATTTAACCGGTGCAACATTTTTCGGGATCTACATTGCCATTATCTTTCTTTAATGGGATCAATACTTGGTTCCATTTGAATTTCTCTTTTTGCTTTGCTAGTATTAAATTGATTTGCTCTTCATGACATTATTCTTACCATTCTTTGGCATGCGGCTCTGCCCTAACCTGTATGAAATTTTTAGGCTTAAATTATCTAGTTAGGCCATGAATAAATCTCCCTTTGGACTGGGGTACCACATGATTTTAAAAATATGTGGCTTGCATTTTCTTTCAATATCTTCCTTTCTGGTGTTATGATTGGTTTCTTGATGTTCCAAGCATAGCTTTGGTGGTATGATGGGTTTCTTGATGATTACAGCAAGCTTTGGTGGTCCCCCTAAGCTTCCACTTTTATATGTGAGACCTGGTGCTCTTCTTCAGAAACTTAACTTCATTCAACTCTATATCTATCTTTGTCTCCCTTCCTCTCTCTAGTCCTTATTCTCTTGCCTTCCTTCCCAATGAGCTTGAATCTACCTATTGCATGACAACTGAAGGTTAAGTCTAAGGTGCACCAAAACGTCCAACATAGCTGAGTTTTGAACAAATATGTGAGTCAAACTATTTAAAAAGCATAAACCCATAGTCTGATTCAATTAAAGATTATTTGTACAGTCTGCAAGTCAACATAATTGATGGTCTGGGCCTAATCTACGTACATGAGAGAATTGTAGATGATATTCACTTTCTATCCCATCTCTTCCTTCATCATTAGGAAAGGTTTTAGTTGTGCTCCTAGATATTTTGTTGTTCATTATTGCTTAATTATAGGCCTGTGTTTTTGTATGACTATTCATTGGAAAATAGCTAAAACCATAGCCTCATCCTCAAAAAAATCTGGAATGTTGGATATTCCAGAGTAACTTTTCTTTGGATATGTTTATGATTTTTTCTGACTACATTTTATTGACAATATTATTGATATATGCATGACAGTCCAAGTACAGTTATTTTATGTCATCTGAAGTAAGTTTGGTTTCTTAATCTACCAATTTGTTTCTCATTCCTTCAATTCCTTTATAAAGATTTAGCCACCTTAGATCCTTCTAATGTCCCTTTGAAGTTTAGCCACCCATCTATTTTTTTTTTATTATTGAAAACCCATCAGACATCTCAAGTGTAAACTTTGGGAGACCTTGAATGTTTAGATTATTTCCATGGACTCTCTCACAACAACAGTGTATTTTGGAGTATTATCCATTAAGAACTTTAACAAGGAATGCACCTCACCCTTTTATATTTTTTATTGGGTTTATGTTACCAAGTGAGATTGACAAAATAGCTTTCTCATTGGATAAGTTCATTACCATCCACTTAGATAACTCCATTCGATTTTGAAGCTGTATGGCTTAGTGCTCAATGGCGATAACCAAGTATCCTCTCGATATTGAGTGCTATTTGAACATTAATAGGTGAATATCATAAAGTTGGGATCAATTGATGTAATGATACGTAGCTGACTATGATTGAGCAGCCAATTAGAATCAAGTTCTCAACTACATTCTTAGGTTGGCAAGGCGTCCATTGACCCTTTTCCCTAGTTTTCAAGGCTTGATTCATCAATGATTTGTCCCATATTATCATGTCAAACCAATTAGGCCATATATAATGCCCTAGATGCATTTTTAGTGCGGTCAACTGTGTTAAACTCAATTAAGTTATGATATGTTTGAAAGGAGTACCTATAAAAGCTAGTAGGAAAGCAGATTAAAAAGGATTTGCTTGACGCAAAGTTTTCAAATAATCTTGCATAGACTATTACTAAAGCCAAGTGAAAACCCAAGACGGCCTCACCTATAAGGTCCCGGTTAACTACACTCAGAATACTCTAAGGAGCTGACTGAGTTAGACCAAGTCTAATGACACTTCATTACAATCAAGCGACGTTATGAATTTACCCATCTCTTAATGAAGATTCAGAATACATGGTGTCATTAGACTTGACAAAGGTTGACAGAAGGCACATGACAACTATCACCCTTTTTATATACATGCCCATTATGGAACTCAGGGCATTGCCAACATTTTTGGAGAAATCGTCAAAGGAACATCCTTGATATGAAATCTAAAGGGGCACAGAATGCATAGAAAATAAAATATCAAATATATGACACTTATCAACATTAAAATGTTGAAATCTTATCATCTTCCTTGAATTATAAGCACATGTGCTAAAGTAGTTGTGCTCATAGTCTTCCATAGAGGGAGAAAACCTATTCTGCAAGTGTGGCCGTACCATATGAAGGGTGAATATAATAATATACAAGCAATTAGAGGAAGGAACGAACCACAAAACAAGTTATTGGGCATGTTGTCATCATCTTTTTGGGTTTTGTAACTCCAATTTCAAAGAAAAATCTGTTTATTTTCCATTGCTCCTCTCAGTGTCATCCTTATCTCACTTTTCTTTGAACTAATTGATTGTTATTTTCCCCTCTTCATAAAAACTGTCATTTAGATTCTGTTGTGAACCAAATTTAGATTTTAACATCATTTTTTAGTGCTCTAGTTGAGAGATTGAAATCATAGAGTTGATGAGAAAAAGGATATGATACAATCTTTTGTGCATTAAGAGGAATATTATTAAGAAGCAACAACTGGTGATATACATTAATTGCAATTGAGTTTGCTACTTAGGCCAAATTTAGTTAATTAAACCTTAAAGCTTGATACCATGATGGGAATGGTGGAAAACTTGGTTACTATTTGGGTTTCCAACCTTTCTCTCCGTGCAAAGCTTATCGTCAACATTGAAAAGTTGGGGAAACAACATGCCCAGTACCACACAACTAACTTAAAAGGCTACATGTCAACAAGCATGTGGATGCCCTCCCCAAGATGCATATAGTTTCTACGCTGCTCTAATACCTATTAGTAGGGAACCACTTCTCCCTTGGTTAAAGGTCACTTAGATTCCTATTAACGTCTATTAGCCTATAAGAACACCTATTGGGGCATACAATCTCTAGAGAAATCCTGCTTTTCACCTTAGCACATATACGAAGTTATGTTCCAAAAATAGGCCCTTAATTTTTATACTCTCAAAACCAAAGAAAATTTCACACCTTCTTTTGCTTAAGTAGGAGAAAAATGTGTTCTTAGGCGTTCATGCCTTGGTTTATGCAAGAATTGTTAGAGGTTTTGGACTATGAACTTACATTCACCTAAGTGACCAAGGTGTAAGAACTCCATGATGGGCGATTCAAATATACCATCATGAAGAAAATGCCTGAAATAATGTTATAACTATTTTGAAAGGAAAACAAATGTATTAATGTTGATGAATTCACTAAGGTTCCAAGGACTAATCATCAGCAGAGCCAGCCACAAATGCAACAGAAGTTATGTGTGTTGTATCGAGCGTTCTAGTAGATTTCGTAACTTTCGCTCGTGATACATGGACCGGCAAAGCTTGTAATGATGAGGCACACTTGTTTCTCAGTTTATCACAATAGCTCATTGAAGCCCTTTATGGCTATTTCCATTGGTTGCAACAATTCTAGGTCATGAGTGCCACTTATAGCTAGAAAATATTTTGGCTCACCCAAAAACTATGGACCCAAAAAAGTTCTGTCATAAGCACAATTACCGTGATCATAAAACCAAAAGGATTGTCATTATCTTTGGGCACTATTAGAGTAGTTCTTGAAGGAGAGACACCTAAAGGAATTTCTAGTGGCCTTTCTAGGAGTGATCAAAGAATACACTGACTAACTAGGCTTACTCAGCCACCTTCTAGCCAATCGAACTCATTGATACTATTCTAAGGAGCGGAGTAAAAGTTGCTCCTCAATCGATCTTATGGAAGATACAGGTGAACGAGTTAAATATTTCTCGTATCCACACTTTTTTTTATAAACTACGATTTAGCCGCTAAAAATATCTATAATGGTGTAATGCTTGTCAAAGCACTATACAATTAGTTTGAAATATTATGAATCCTTGTCAATTCAAGAAGTTCCATTAATATTCCCCTTGTCCGTGAATTGAAGTGGCTCTAGGCCACCAAAAGCCCATAAGGTGTAAGAGTCACTGATCAAGTTGTTTTGTGAAACAATTGCCTTGGAGGGGATCAATGTTAATAGTTGTGTGAAGGGATAACCACTACCATAGGATTAAGAGAATTTATTCATGGTCTTATGGGCCCCATCAAACTAAATCGACATCTTTGGTTGAAGCCTTAAATCA
This sequence comes from Phalaenopsis equestris, assembly GCF_001263595.1. Taxonomy (NCBI): domain Eukaryota; kingdom Viridiplantae; phylum Streptophyta; class Magnoliopsida; order Asparagales; family Orchidaceae; genus Phalaenopsis; species Phalaenopsis equestris. The sequence continues at coordinate 764,607 of NW_018165585.1, read as the reverse complement.
TTTTTGAGTAGTTTTCACTTGCCACTTTTAATTCTCAACTCCCTATGAGTTGTGCTAAAGCAATCAATACTCTGCAATTTTAGCTCCATCTAAAATCCAAATTAATACTACAATACACATTGATCAATAAATTGGAAGGATTTGAACATTAAAAACTAGTCCCACACAAAATTTTTCAAGATTTTCAAATAATTTTGCTCTCGACATATTATTATCGAATTCATTTTTTTTAATTTAGGAAATATTGACATTTTTTTGCATGCAATTTGTATGAGATTCCTGTGACCTAGAATCAGGTTAGAAGGCTAAAGGAATTTGTACAAATTGCCCGATACCTATGAAACTATGTTTTTATGAAATCGACCAGGCTAGAGAGAGAGAGAGAGAAAGAGAGAGAGGTAGAGAACCCACTAAGCAAATTGTGGTCTAGTTTTTTTATGGTTCTAGAAATCTTTATTCCCAATGGAGGGAGGGGAGAAAGAAAGATTAAGGAGAAAATTTAATTCAATTTTCTTAAACTTAAATTTTACATTCTAAAGATCTTCTATTTATAGTTAAGTAAGAACTAATAATATCCATTTATAATACGACTAAATGCATAAATTTAGAAATCCTTGTTCTACCTGTCATGATTACGCACTTAACACTCCCTTGAAAGAAATAATTTCTCATAGATTATTTTTAAAAAGTGGTCAACCCTCAACATAAGGAGGAGAAATTGATAGTGAATATTGATGAAATTGGTAGTAGCTCTGGTGTCAGAGTTGTAACTATGGGTGATCAAATATGTGAACTTTTTAAATATCTTTGGTTTACTATTCAAAGTGATGGAGATTTATATGGGGATGTTATTAGTTGAATTCAACTTTATTGGTTGAAGTGGAGGAATGCATCTGTTCTATTTTATGATAGAAAGGTACCGCTTCAACTGAAAGGAAAATTTTATAAGATGGTGGTGAGACTTGCAATGTCTATGGCGCAGAATGTTGACCTTTAAAAGAAAAGCATAAAACAAAGTTAAGTGTGAGATGAGAGAATGCTTAGGTGGATGAGTGGCTTGACACTTAAGACAAAATGAGAAATGAATATGTGCGTGATTGGGTTAGTGTAGCTCTAGTGGCATATAAGATTAGAGAGAGTCGTCTTATATGGTTTGGTCATATTAAATGTCGACCATCTGATGTTCCTGTTAGGAGAGTAGATATTTTAGATTCTACTTTCTTAAGAAAAGCAGAGGTGGACCTAAAAATACTTGGACATATTGTATAAAAAATGATCTTAATCTATTAGAATTAAATGAAAATATGACACTCAATAGGACGCAATGGATAAAAAGTATTCATTTAGCCAACCTCACTTAATAGGATATAGACTTTTTGTTGTTCTTGTTGCTCTCACAAATTTAATAATCATATATTAATGAAAAATTCAAAAAATAATAAATAATAATAAATTATAAATAAGATTGATGCTTGACTAAGAATGTTATCTTAAAAAGATAAAGAAATAGAATTATTTTTTTATGCAAGTTAAATGGCTTGTCCATTTTTATCATTCCATATGGTGATCTTTATAGAAGACCAAACCCATATACATGATTTATTTGAATGATGCTTGGCTTTCTGATGAGGTCGGCATATTTTGATTGATTTTGGAAAATATAATAAAAAGAATATGCTCAGTAATGAGGATATATTATAATAATAAATAATACAAATTCTTATTTTAAATAAGTTGGCACATATGATGATTTATATTTATAACATTTTTCTGTAAACTCAAGATGATGTATAAGATGTCAAATTGTGTTTGATAAATGAGTCAAGGATTTTGTCGCCTTATAACTGTCATAAGAGTAGTGCAACCGATTCATCAAAGAGAATTTGTTCCAAAGAGTCAATGATGAGATTTGTACCATATAAGATTGATAATACTCTTGAATGGATGTATCAATGAGGAATGTGATGAAGAGTATCCGAGAGTGTCTTTAGAGATTATTGATAGAAAGCATCGACACAATGAGTCAATATTGAAGAAAGCAAAAGAGATCACTTGGCACTGATACCATGTTAGAAAGGAGAGAAACTTATAGAACACCGACTTTATTGCAATGTCTTCTAGTTTAAGCATTCATGTTTATATAAATTGATAAGAGAAGAATAAAAGAAATATTATAAATAAGAGCTTCCTTAATTTCGAAAATATTCTTTTAATAATAGTACAGATTCAAACTAGGAATTATAAGCATGTATAATAATTTATATATACTAGCACCCCTTAACAACTCCAGTTTCCATAGAAGATATTTGTGAAAATAGTAAGTGGCTAGAGATTAATTCAGAACCTTTGTTGCTTAGATGAGGAGTACTGTAAGAGCATGACCGATTTGTAGATGTGAGTTGTGTGAATCGAACACAAAGAGTTGATAGGAAAGATGGCACAAATAAGTTCCTAAAAAAAAATGTATTCGTAGATACTGTTGATGAAGTTATATGAACAAATAATATTTATGAAGAGGATTGGTGGAGAACTTTAGTTGAAATATTAAGCCTAAAAGGTATTGACACAATCACTGTTAGAGAGAAGAGGCAGATCATAGAGGTTTACGAATATGCGACTTGTGAGAAATAAAAGAAGGTGCACAAATCATTCAATGTTCAACCACGAAGATGAGGTTCTTGTGGAGAGAGAAGTCGGTAGAGTACAAGCAACTTGTGGTTAGAAGGAAGTGTGAGAGTAGGACAAGGGAGACAAGTTCAGAGTTGCACTGAGGGGAAGGCTTTTAGAGAATTTTGTGGGATATTAGGCTATGACTATTATGTCATGCTAAAAGGGAGAATTAGGAAAAAAAATGCATCTCAACTAAATTGACATTCTAGTACAAAAAGAACAATAAAAGCAAATATAATAAATCATAATATCTTAAATAATGAGGAATATTATAATAATAAATTGTGCAAATTCTTGTTATTAATAATTTAGAGCATATTGTAGTTAAGATATCATAACGATACTCTTTTTTTATTACCATATTGTATCATTTACAATTTTACATGTTCGGGAGTATCACAGAAACTGCCTTCAGTCTGTCCTCTGTATTGTACGGTATAAGTTTGGTACACATGCACGAGAAACACATTTTATTCTTGTTATTGTTTTGTATAATATATTGACATACATTGTGCTCCTAACATCCGATCTGAATGCACTGCTTTAAGGAAGCCATGCATAACCTTTTATCAAAGGTATATTTACTTACATTCCATCATAGTCTTTCTTATTTACAATACTAACACCTAAACATTTTAATTGAACTGTTAACTCATATATTTGTAGTTGACACAATCAAATTATTAAAATTTTATAATTTTCCAGAAATGAAGTGCATAGTTTTTTGTTTTAGTGAACATTTCGGTGCTGTCATTGAAACAAGTTGTCTTTGATATTGTTTTCATAAATATATGTGATTTGAGTGTTACTCACTAGAAATTACCCTCCCATTTGAGTATACAAGTTGAATCAAAATTATCATGTTTATCCTATTTGACCTTTTTACCCTCAACCAACCAGCATACCTACATGCAAAAGAGTGTAAATGTAAATTTCTTCAAAGCAAATATTTAGTTACATTCCATGGATGTGGGGTATTTGGCTAATACTTAACTTTATATAGTATTATTGTGGACAACTGTTATGGATTCTACGAATTTATAAACTGCCCTCGTAATGCCTACTTAATGCTTCTGAAGTTTCACTGTTCTAAACATTATTTTTTTAGTCTTTATATTTTTCTCAGTTGGTTAAAATCACTGGATCTATACGGTGCTCGGGTTACTTTTCTTCTCACGATTCATCTAAAAAACTGAAGCTTTTGAATTTTATTCCCAGGTTTTCTGATTTGACTGGAACTGATTATTGTGAAGGAGCAATTGACCTTTCAAGGAATCTTGCAGCCCGCAATGGATTTTCGCTAATAAAATTTTTGGTATGGTAGATTTTGTTATCAAAATTATCGTTGTATTTTTCTTCCTTGAGCTTTTAAGTACAAGTTTGCATCTTTATCAACTTTGAATTTCCCTCTTTACATAATAGTGTTATTTTACTTCCAAAAGTCTTGAAGATGCAGTGATTGGTGAAATTCCAAGCAGTATGATTAGCTTTTTTCTTTTTTATGAACGAGTCTGACCACACAGCCCTTTCGTTTGAGAATAATTTTGAATATATTTTCTAACCACTCAAATGCATGCAACTCTTTGTATATTAGTAGCAGGTTTATGAAAATGCGATGATCTTGATCCTGACAAGTTTATTTAGGGGACATTTTGGGATCACTTTTTTTTTATTATTTTTATTTTATTTTGTTTATATTTTACTTAAAATAAAACATATTTAGTATGTTATAATATATTCCGTTGTTTTTAAAAACACTCAAAATAATTTTTAGATGTCGAGTGTTTATAAAAATGAGTTAATTTGTTTTTTAAAATAAAAAGTAGAAACATGCAAAAAATGTACTAAACAAATAGATTTTTAAAATAAAAGTAAAAATAAATCCCAAACAAGCCCTTAGAGATTGTGATTTTTACTTTTTATACAGTTACTGCATTTTTTCAAACATTCTGGCAATTTATCCTGTTTGGTCATAATGCATATGCTTGCAGGTCGATGATGTACTGGAGACAAAATTGGACAATAAATTTCATCTAGTTATGGACAAGGGTACCTTGGATGCCATTGGTTTGCATCCAGATGGTCCAGTTAAGAGGTAACTTCATCCTAGTTACATGAAATCTTTGCTTTTCAGCTTGAATTGATTTTCTGATGTCTGATTTATCTTGGCACAAAAATTGTAGGGCTTTTCTTATAATTGTAAATTAAAAAAGATCATTTACATACATACCACCCAATTCCTACTTATTTACACATCTAACACCTAAATCTTGTTTTGTAAATCTATACCACCTAAATCTTTCACATCACCTAAAAAATACCCCCATTTTAACTTTTAAAAATGGAAATCCACCTTTCCATTCATAAGTAAGGTGTTAGATACGTGAATACATAAGAATTGAATGGTGTGCATGTAAGTCTTCCATTAAAAATTGTGTGCGGAGAGTTGTGCTATGTTTAAGCTTTTTAGCTGCAGATTCAAACCACTTTTGAATGATCATTTCAATACAATAAAACCGTTGTCATTTGTGAGGCGCAAAGTTGATGGGTCAGATTGAACGCTCAGAAAAGATGAATGGGCTTAAAAAGTTTAGGACCATATTGATTATTTACTCTTAAAACCTTTAAAATCATGAGAGCTGCTGTTTGTGGTTGATTTGGTTTTGACATATTGTCTTGTTTGGCTGAATATTAGACACATTAGTTAACGCATTAAATCTATAACCTCCCCCTTCTATCAGGACTGCTGCATTTCGTACTAGTTGCTTATATGTTCTTGGATAGCATCAGCTATTCTGTTTTATAATTTCTGTAGTCTGACACTCTGACTGATTATCTTCTGAAATCATCAGGCTCATGTATTGGGATTCGGTTGCCAAACTGGTAGCTCCTGCTGGAATACTGGTCAGTGTGCTATAATTTAAGCATGTTTGTTCTGGGATCTTTGAACTTATTCTTTAGCTCAATTACTAAATGGCCGCTTGGGATCACTTTTGATTTTGATTTTTTGTTTTTTTTAATTTATATTTTATTTTGTTTATATTTTAATCTGAAGTAAAACGTGCGTAACAGACTATAACAAGTTTAGGCATTTTTAAAAACATTCAAAATAATCTTAGGATGTTTCGAATGTTTTAAAAAATAAACCTATTTATTTTTTAAAAGAAAAAATAAAATCATGCAAATAATACACTAAAAAAATGATCCCAAACAAACTTCAAGTAATTGAGGAGACATTCAATGATATCCTATGGTTCACAACTCTAGGTTATTACATCATGCAATAACACAAAAGATGAACTGTTGCAAGACATGGAAAATTTTAATGAGAGAAGGCTCAGCTCCAACGGCCAGGCACGAGATGAGGGTAGCAGGGGCTATTTGTTCAAGTACATTGATCATGTCAGAACATATCCGTCCCTCGTGTTCGGCGGCGTGGAAGGAACTCGAGTGTCCACTGTTGCTTTTCTGAGGACATGAGCCTGAAATATGAACCCATCTTTTCCCTTCTTTAATATCTAGTATGCATCTGTAAGACTGGTTAAATTTGCCATCTTTATCAAATGATCCTACATGTTCTATAGTTGTTATAAAGTGATGTGTTGTTAAGGTCAATGTTATGAATGAAAACGTGATACAAACACGTAGAAAATCTCATTATAGCTTGTTGTCTAGCAAATCAATTCGGTCTGAAGATAGCTTCTAATCAGGGGAATTATGGGTGTTTCAGATTGAGGGCAGTATTTTAGTTTATTTTTATATGAGCATTTTGTCGTTAAATTTGATGATATCGTTTGGATAAAATGGTTTTTTCCATATTTTATTGAACGGAAAATGTTTTTATTATTTGTTTGGCTAAATAATTTGTCATGACTTTGCTCATTTAAAATATTAAAATGCTCATATTTTAACTAAATCTATAGTCTCTCATCTACCACTAATTTTATTAAAAAAAAAATTAAGACTAATTTTATCAAAAAAAATTAAAGATATATTATTTTATTATTTTAATTTTGAATTAAAAAATCATAATTATTATCCACTGAGGTTGTCCTTTTGAAAAACTTAGCTAAACAAATGTGGAAAAATAATTAATTTGCTTTTCTTTCCTAATTTTGTATAGCTTTTGGCTCTAATCAGAGCCTTATAAATGTAAATACTATGCTTTTTATATGTTAGTTATATATATATAATTTATTTAGGGTGCAGTGGATAACTTAAAGTCTTTTTAGAGCAGCTGCAGCTTCTCAGCTTTTCAGTTGTAACTGCGGGGAAGTTGACTATCTGTTTGTTGCAGCTATGTGAGAACAGTTGTTTCTATAAAAATGACCAATCTACTCTTTAGTAAAACTGTTTAAAAGAAAATATAAAATAATTTTTATATTAAACAAATAATTTATTAAGCAATAAATTTAAATTAATAAATAATATAGTTTTGATAATTAAGAACATAGAAAATATTTTTATAAATTAATTAATTGATCAATAAATAACAATATATAAATTCGTTTAGTTATGATTAATTTGAAACTAATGAATTAATCATTCATTGTTAATAAATTTATACTTAAAATTGCACAATGTATTTTTGTAATATATATTTTGTTTTACTCCAGTCATCTTATAAGAGATATTTTACATACAATCGATGTTAAAGTGCATGTGTTGACATACAATCGATGTTAAGTATGACATTGCAAGTTTCAAACTAGGGAAACACCAGTAGGTGCAACAACCATAAAGTTTATTAGTTCAAAAGATATAATAAGTCACTATTAAATCTGAACATTCTATAAATTTCAGCTCGCCAAATCGCGAAAAAAAACAACAATTTCTCTTCAACTAAACAAAAAATCATTTTGATCTTTTTTTTTAGCCCAATTTCATACAAACAGCCCAAAATTTGTTATTTATAAATCAATCACTCTCATTCATCTATTTTTCAAATTCTCAGTCAAATTTTAAAATTAATGATAGTCTTTTCTCAAATTTTTTATTTTTTATCAAATTCTAGTTTGATCGTGACACACATAAATACATCGACTTGATAGTTAAGAAAAATCATACAAGCGATTAATTTGTAAATATCAATGTTTCAAGTGGTCCCTATATAATTATCCTTTTTTTTAATTATTTTCCTCAATTCTTTTTTACATTTCTCAACTTATAATTCAATAAAAAAGAAAAAAGAAAATATAGCACGCGCACACGCGCTTACGCGCTTCTATAAATGACAATGATAAAAAAGCTGAATTGAAATTGATTTTCACCCACTAATTTAGTCGAAGAAAATGAAGTAATTTTTTTTTTCTTTTTTGTCCGAGGAAAATTCAGTCTTTATTCCATATGAGAACAGTCTTTCTACGTTGAATTTCCGTGAGTTTCAAATACACTTATTTGGGTAAATGACGATGCCACTAGGTTCGCAACAACGACACTTTGTCCTCTGCTACCTACCGTCCATCACGCACCAATAGGTCCAATCGCTAATTGCCTTTTCCGTTGTTGGCAGCCGCCGACCGTTGTGGTTTGTCATCTCCACCCCGTCGCCGCTTCAGACAACTATCATCTATCATTGCTACTTTCCAGAAACTATAACTTGCCGCCCGCAGCCCGCTGCCCGCCTCAATCATTTATTGATGCCAATTATCAGCCATCATTACCTTCGACCGCCGATAATTGTTATCGACGTCTAAGCCAACACTAGTCCATCACCATTGTCAATCTTTAACCGATTATTTTTTTATTTTAAATTTATTTTTCTTCAAATCAAATTGAATAAAAAAAAAAGTTTTGGATTTATTTCACACAGAGCCAAATAATTTTAAAATATTTCAAATATAATATATGATTTAATGCGACATTATTTTTACACATTATTAATTAAATTAATAAATAGTTTTTGAATTTATTATTTCTTATCAAACCTAATGAAAAAAAAAATCAAAATTTATTTTTATGGCCCAATTTCTCCTCTCAGAAAAATAAAATATCCTCATTAGCTATACAAGAAAGCAAAAGCTTTTAAATGGAACTTATTTAAATTATTTTTTTTTTCATTTTCATTTGAGAAATTTGACTTTATATGCCACTTAATAGTAAAAATGGAGATTCAAGTAAAAAGAAATTTGGCCTTTTCTTCTTCCGGTTTTTTTTTTTTTCGATCATTATTACTCATATGTGATTGGTTTGAGACAATATTAGAAATAACATTCCTAATTTTCATCGCCATAAGTTTGAAAATATGGTTCACAACATAAACTCTAAGCTCAATAGAACACTAGGCATTATATTTTTTTGCTTCTAATATTGATTGAAACGTATTTCATCGCTGCTCGAATCTTCTTTTCACTCTGAATCCTAAACATATAACGACATTAGACATCATGTTGTATGCTTCAAATATTGAATAGAACTTGTTCCAAGCTTCATCCAATTTTATTCACACTCATGGTACTAAACTAAAATGGCATAAAATATCATGCACTTTGCTTCAAATGTTGATAGAAACTTTTTTGAACTTTAATAAAATATTTGTTGAACTTCGTTGAACATTTATTGAATCTTGTTTGAATCTAATTCAAATCTTATTTGTATTTTTGAACAATATTCAGAAAAGGTTTTAATGGGGTTCAACCAGGCCGATAATCTATTCAAACAACATTCAAGTAATATTTAATTAAGGTTCAAACAAGGTTTGAACAAATTTTGATTATGTTTCAAGTGTGATAATGATTCAAACATAGTTTAAATTTATGTTATTTTATCTTTGTTGGCTCTTTTTAAAATTAGCTCATTTTAATTATAACATTATGGTTGCATATGTCTACTCTAATAATACCTAAATAGATGAATTATATTGCTTGAACCACATACAAAGCTTGACATAGAAATTATTAAGAAATTTAAAGTGGAAGATTTCATTATGTTCAACAAGAGATGCAATGACATAATATTTTATATTATTAACAAATGTGTTGCTGAAAATCAAAACAATGGTAGGCATTTATTTCCTTAAGTGAATCAACTCACTATCATGTTTTATTTAATGAGTGATTTAAATCATAATGATCTTCATTAGCTTGCACAAATTGTACATTTATTTTTTGTATGCAAGTTGTATTAGTTTATGGTTTAAGAATTATAATTATATTGTTACTCTAATTTTTATTTTTTAAAAAATAATATTACATATTATATGCACAATTATACTATCCTCTAAGAGGTACACTTAATTGCATATAATTTCATGAGAATGTTTTTTATTGTCAACTTCTTAATTTACATATGTTATGCTATACATATTGTACTATCTTTGGATTGTATTTTATTTCGTGAAGAATTTTGTGCATATTTTGAATTACATTATTATATCATGATTGTTAGTTATATATTCTAAAGTATAGTTTAGATTATTATTATTGAAATATATATACATATATGTCCAATCAGTTGTCTTAGCTAGAGTATTGTATTAATCATAGAGCTAACTATTACTTTATACTTATGCACTTATCTAATCATGTTATGGTCAAATCATGTAAACCCTTTGGTTAGATCTCCTTCTAGTGTAAAAGTTTTCTCTTTTGTTCTATTTATTGTTTGCAATAGGTGTCTAATAATGACAATACTTATATAAGGGAAACGAGAGTTAATCTTTTTGAGTTACCTCTAAATTCATATTGTCAATATTCATTTATATAGCAAGAAGCTCGTTTTACATAAGTTGTAGTTTAGAGAGATAAGGTCCTAAGGATGTGAAGCAAAACTTTTTATTGAAAAGAAAGGCCATGTTAATAATTGATTAGCATACTCTCGTGTGATTGAGAAAACATACATTATAGATGTTGGTTAATATAATGGCCACTATTAATGATGAAAATTTTAGGAATAAAATTAAGTATTGTTGACCTCACTTTTGGTTTAAGTCTAGTTTTTCCTCTTTAGTAGCAGTAGCCTAGGTTTTTCCTCTTTAGTAGCCTAGGGTCTAGTCATAGGACTTTCCTGTTAACTATTCCTAGAGGACTAGAAAAGGAACCCTGACCATTAGAAATTCTACACTATTTTCTGCTTAACTTGAAGTTCCACATATTGATTCAAACCTCTAGCACAACCTCTAGCACTTAGTAGGACTAGCACTTAGTAGGAGGGGTCAATATGGTGGAGCTCAAGGAGAGTTCCCATAGGATGGTCAAGCCTTAATTCTAACTTTGGGTGGTCTGGTCTTCGTTAGGCTAGCTTGCACACACTACACTTTTTCACCCACCCGCAACTTTAAGAACACTTGCCCTTGATTTGGTCTCTTGACTCCTTTTGGAAAGCTCATATAGATGGACCCAAACTCGCAGCCCTTAGCTAAGTGGGTTAGGACCAGCATATTGAGCATCCAAAATGAGTCCTCATATGGCTCCTATTGGTTTGACATGACTTTATGGCTTACTTGCCCATCATAGTCCAAAATAACCAAATTACCAAAATACTCCCACAACCCCAATTTTTGCCAAAATTCCCAAAATTACCCAAAACACCATAATTTGTTCAAAAGTCATTTCAAATCACTCACCACTGCATAAATTGACCAAAATTCACCAAATTCTCAAAATACCCCCAAAATTTATAAAAATTACCAAAAAGCCCCTCATGACCCAAAAATTCCAAAAAATTTCAAAAATTCTAAAATCATCCCAAGTATTCTCATTTTCAATTTTGAATCATTACATTGACCCAATTCGACCAAAAGCCCAAAATTTTCCTTAAAGGCCCAATTTCACCAAATTAGCCTCAATCTTGACCTAATTAAGCACAATCTTGCTCAATTTCAATTCCAAATCAAAATTTAATATCCCTAATCCTAATCTAAACAAAACCCAAGCCTAATTTGATTTAATTGCAAGTCCAATTTCACCTAAATCAATAAGCCCCAATTTTGACCCTATGTCCAAAACCCTAAATTGGCCTTCCATTTAAAATCACTTGAGACCCTTTCAAAACTCTTCATGACATCTCCTTACACCAAATTAAACATTTAATTGACTCAAACTTTGGCCCAAATTCACCACAGGTACCGCTATGGGGGAGCATGTGATTATTTTTGACCATTTTGCTTACAGGTGTTATTTAACTCCCCCACTTATAAGGCATAACTCATGATAAATTATATGCATGTGAGTTTTCCCACTAACACTTGTTTTCATGCGGGATTGAGTCTTTTATTTTTCCTATGTACATTTAGAGTCTAGGAGAGTCCTGTAGCAGAAATAAGATACGGGCACGGGTTCTGAGACGTCAGCGCTGGAACCACGTGGAGGGGACCACGAGCAGATGCTCGTGCTACATATCCTTAATTCTGCATTTTATATTGTTATATTGTTGTATAGAATTAAGACCGGACATATATATGCGGAGTCCGGCCGTCTTTTTCTTTTCTGGGATATGTTGCCGACCCAGCGGCACCAGTTTGTTTATCATTTTGATTAGGCTTGTTTTGACTTTTGCATCATGTTGCATGTGTTTTCCTTGTTTCTTTCTGTGGTTTATCTGAGATTTCACGATAAAATATAGGTTCTTTAGGACTTAAATTCCTAATCTTCTATAAAATCCTAAATAAAATATTTAAGATAATTAAAATTTAAGATTAAAATATTCAGAATTTAAAAATTGCAACATTTACTTTCCTGCATATATTAATAAGACCTTCATATTACTTAGGACAGCTCTAGATACTGCATTCATATTTGCATGGCCCGAGGAGAAGTTACCGTACTTCTCCAACCTGACCTAGGGATTCGAGATGTGTTACCTTCATATAGGTGGTTGTCTAGTGCGCCTATGCTATTAGAAGACTCCCCGACCCAGACGGGGTATTTCCAGTTTTGTTTGGAGTATTTCCAGTTTTGTAGTTGAACCTCCACTTTCTCTTCTTTCCTGAGGCATTCTTGCCACTTCGGCTGGTATAAGTCCCACCTCTTGGAGCTTCAGCTTATAGTCATAGGATAGAGTTTCCTTCATTTGACCTTAGGGCTACCGAGGTTCCCGTGGACTGCGCAATTCACGGATTGCTGACTGGGGATCTCAGGATATGTTGGGTTAACTACCTTCATGACCAGGTAGACTTAGAGTCCTAGTAGTTGTGGATGACGGGTCGGCGGTACCCCGACCCAATTACCTCTACCTTTTAGGATCACTCTGCCTTCCTTCTTGTTGAGCTCTATCGCTCATTGACTTCGTTAATATCACCTTGACGATCTGATACTGATGAGCTACTGCCCATTTGAGATACGACGATTTGTCATCTGCCCTTTGACCTGAACGTGCTTTGACGTGTTGGGATATCCCCGTCAAGATGATTTAGGTTATTCTGTGGGCCACGTGTACTGATTAATCGCTGCTCACTATGCATGTGAGAGACTCACTCTCTGCTTGATGGTTTAACGTGAGTTTTAAAGCATCGGGATTGTTCTCACACTGAATAATCTTCCTTTAATTGCCTATACCTCAGGTTTATGATAATATAAAGCAAAACTCTTTTTATCGAGAGTATTCTTGGATATCCTCCAAGATGTAATTAACTTGTAGGAACACGTTCCTCTGAGAGCACTCTTGACCCCATAACAGGTACATACATCTGATTCTCTGGTTATGAGTAGTCTACGTAGATACTCCTTTCATGGATATTGGTTTAAGGTGTCTTTGCTCGATCTTGTTTGGGCGAACACTCTTGACCTATCATTGCGAGGATTATCACACGTAGGCTCTCCACGTTTTACTTTTTTCTCTTGTTTGTATTTCCGTTGTATGTCTCTTCATATTCGGTTCCTCTCCTCTTCGAAGCACTAATATGATTCGAGAGAAAGATTTACTCAAATAAGAGAAGCATACGACGATCGACAAGCTGACGACTTCTTTTAAAATAAAAGAAAAAGAGAAAAACGAACGAAAACATAATTCTAATAATTAAAATATAAATCACAAAAATATGAAATTTATTTTTTTGGGTTTCCTGAACCCAAAGAAATGTAAGGAAAATATAAAATTTAATTTTTCATTTAATTAATACTTAAAACAAACAAATAATTCTAATAATTAAATTAAATCTCTAAAAATCATGAAAATTGGTCGAAGTGATTCTCTGACCTAGGTGAACCTCCAATAATTTTCTTAAGGACAGAAGTTTTGTTTTAGTTGAGTTATTAAATTTTCATTAAAAATCCTTATTTTTTGCATTAAAATAATTATAAAATTAAATAAATTCAGAAAAATCACATTTTCTCCTCTGATGTTTTAATTAATCCATAAGTGGGGTAACATAAAAATTTTAAAGTCATTTGAGTTTGAGTTAATGAATAATGAGGTGTTAAGGCCTTAAGGGCAAAATGGTAATTTTGGAATTTAAGCCTTAATTAATATTTAGGCTAACCAAAGTGTAAATGGGTAATGAATGAGCTTGATTGACATGCATTGATGATTGAAACATGAAAGGGATAAATGGTACCAACCAATCTCACTTTGGTCTCATTAAAGATAAAGTTATAATTTTTCAAATTGATGAAATTTGGAAGAATAATTAAATAAGATGATATTAAGGTGAGGGGTTCAACTTTGGAAGATTGTAATCCACTGACTTAAAGCCCCAATCAATAGTTTTAAAATGATTTATGATTTTTGAGAAGGATTAATAGTATAAATATTTAAATTTTCTTAAAATCAATTACAAATTTATCCATTAATTTTTAAGTGCTTAGTGGTGAATTAGGTTTGATCGAAATCTTTTCTAATGAGGTTTAGAAATTGACCTATAATTAATTTGAAACTTTTTTAACACTACAAGTCTATCCTTAAAATCAAACCGGCTAAGTCCCTTAATTAAGCCAAATTGCACCTAAGGGTCTTCACCCGTATAATTCGTAAGTGAAACATCATGTGATAATTACCCCACTTAAAAGGATAATCAAAACATCAAGGTTCATTGAGCATAAGGTATGGATTGGGTGAACTATATAGCAAACATAATAAGATCAAAATGAACTCGAGACGATTCGAGGGACTGTGAAATGTCTAGGGTATTACCCAGAACTTTTCAAAATCTTTTGGGAATCTCGGAGGACACTTGGACTTATTATGATTTGTTTAATAGAATAATATCCAGAGATAAACAAATTGGACCCACCAGGGTATTCCTGCAAAATTACATACCTCAAACTTGTGTTCTCTGCTTTTCCTGCAAAATTATACATAAGCTTTGCAAGTACTGATCTTTCAGGTGGAGGAACGGGAAGAATCGGCATGTACGCTTTTAAATTATTACATTGCAATTTACTTTTATTTATCTGTACATCTTATTTCCTACATATAAACTTGTATGCTAAACAACAAAGTTACCTTGCATGTCAAAACTAAAACTTTTAGGATAACCACAACACTGAAACCAAAACAAAATTAAGAAATCAAAACAAGATAAAATTCATCACCACAACAATCAAAATATAAAACAACTCAAAATTCAATCACAAACAAAAAAAAATTTATTGCAACTAAATTAAAACGTCTATATCGGATGATCAGGAATCCCTCAGAAGAAGTAAACTATGGTTGCTAATGAGATTTCCTGCGGTCTAAATGAAAGTATGAAACTCATTAAGTTGAGTTTAGTAAATTTATTTGGACTAAGTAAATCCGAAAGAAAATAATGGTATCGGAACGAGGAAATTGTAGGATCTTAACCGGTGTCACTCTAATCAACTTTAACATCTCCCATAATATTTAAATAATCATAATCTTAAGGAACATTTGATTTAACATCAAGACTCGACACATTAGAAAACTTAAACTTGCTACGATGAAGAGCTTGGAGCCGGCATTGTGGGCAGCACGATCATCTTCAACAACAAAACATGTCTACACCAACTAAATCATTCCTTAAATTAAATAACAAGTTATAGAATTTTGAGATCGTCTGCTTAGTGTGACATAAATCCTCAACTTTTCTTCTCAACTTTTCTTTAATTTTCTTTAAGCCTTTGTATGACTCTGCTGTACAATATAAGCCCTAACTCGCTTTAGAATTTTGAGATTGTCGTTCTTCACGAACTAAATCCTCATATCTTTCAGGTCATTTGTGTGATCGTTTCACACAGATGTAAGCCCTAATTAATAAAATTGATAGGATGAAACACTTAAATGTTTCTCTTATAAATTGAAACCAAACAGTAGGATAGCTTGGGGAGACACCGGGTTCTCCTCAGGATCTGTGACATTCTATAGTTCTTCTTCATTTGAATTCCAAAAATAAAATATTCCAAATTTGAGTTATTCCCCTTTCACACATCTTTGTCTGATCTCTTTGAAAAGTCATATCCCTTGAACTCCTTGAAGATAATATCCTCTGATTTTTATCGAGAGTTTTCTTAAGTGACTTCAATTATTTAATATGTAATTAACTATAAAGGCTTACCTCTATAGGAAACTTTAACGAACCTAACTTAATACAAACCCTATTTAATTTTCATATTAAATAGGGGAACTTGTCGATCAACATAAATGGTTTCGTAGACCAAATAAATGTCATATATTTCTTAGTTTATTTGATAAAATCTCACCCTCAATTCTTGTGTTTATCTTTTGGGATAGATATATAGCTTCAAGTGTAGTACTCTTTCATCTAAACTTTAAAAGATATGGGATTAGTTTGATTTTATATTTTTCTAAACTTAAATATATATATATAAATTAAATGTTCGTTCGAAGCGGGCGTCAGGATTTCCATGTCGGCGACCGACAGCTTCCACAGGACGATCCCCACTAAAATTGTGTCGACAAGTACATGTGAATATAAAATTGGCTAATGAGAATTTGTTTTACTTTTGGTATCCATTATAGTTTAATTAAGACTTAGATAAGTTATCAATCAAATGAGATTATTTGAATCCATACAAAGTGTTAGATATTAGAGCAAGATAAATTGTTGTTACAATTGCATATGAAGGATTACTCAAATATTTATTTATGTGATCAATTCATCATTACAATATATTGAATGTTGGCGTATAAAAATTTTGTTGAGATAACTTATCTTTAGTTGTCTTACAATACTTTCAGACAATATTTTTTAAGATTATAGGCACATTAATGGAGCAATTTCCACCATAAAAGATGAGCAATACTAAAGGAATTATAATGAGATTTCTTTTGGTGGATCAAAAATGAGGATAAGCTCATAATATAATGGATTTTGAATTTTATGTAGAAGATTTTAATAAGCGAGGAATAATAGAATATCTAAAGAGAATTAAACACATAGACTCTATAGTAGTATCATTTTGAATAGATTCTAAACAAGTTTCCACATGCTTCTTAGAGAAGGACAAAATAATTCAGATATTATTATATATGCTCCTAACTGATTTGTAGAGCAATTTAAAATTAGTAGCATTATCATCATAAAAATAATTATACCATGTTCTTTTTATTATTATAAGAACGTTAGAATCACATGACTTTAAAATGATGTTTATTATGAGAACATGAATAATATAATGCTTGCCTTTCTATTTCATAGTTTTGATTTAATGGCATGCTTGTCTTTCATGACCTAGTGTGTGATGAATGTATAATAACTCTTTGATGCAAAATATTATATATGTTACTGTATTGTTTAAGCTATATAACATTTGTGTTATTGTTGTTATGAGATCTCTTGTCGGTTGCCAAATTGGGAAAAAGATATTTGATTTAATTAATATATATGATTTTGAAAAGTATTTGCTTAACTTTGAAAATAGGAGACCGAACCGATCTCATACAGACAATAGTTTAAATAAACGAGTGCAACAACGTAAGTGATACATCTATCCCGAGGAATAGACATATTACTTACTAGTGAGACTCGATTAGATAAAATAAAGAGTTTATGACATTCATTTTAGTCTGCGAACCTTCATGTTGACCAACAAGTTCCCCTATCTAATATGAAAAATTAGATAGAGATTATTTTAAGTTGGGTTCTTAAAGTTTCCTATAAGGGCAAGCCTCTATAGTTAATTACATCTTAAATGACCGGAGTCACCTAAGAAAACTCTCGATAAAAATCAGGAAATATTATCTTCAAAGAGGTCAAAAGGATATGACTTTTCGACGTGATCGGACCAAAGAGTGCCAAAATGAGAAAGACTCAAATTTGGAACATTGTTAAGGAATCCAAATGAAGAGAAACTAGGGGATGTCATGGATCCTGAGGATAACCTCGGTGGTTTCCCAAACTATCCTACTATTTAGCTTCAATCGAGAAGATGTTATTTGACGTTTCATTCTGCCAGTTTTATTATTTAGGGCTTATATTTGCGTGCACGGTCATACAAGTCGCCTAGAAGATATGAGGGTTTACGTCGTATCGGACGACAACCTCGGAACCTAGAACGAGTTAGGGCTTAGATTGCACAATCTGGTTGTGCAAATGCCTAAATAATAAAATGAGGATTTATGTTGCGCTAAGCAGACTACCTTGAAATCCTATGACTTGTTGTTTAATTCTAAGAAAAGGTTTTGCTGATGTAGACATGTTTTGCTGTTGAAGATGATCGTGTTGTCCACAATGCTAACTCCAAGCTCTTCGTCATAGCACCTCCGAGTTCGATATTTAGTTTTTTAAGTGTACATGCAATAGTTGAGTCAACGACCTGCTATCGGGTACCTCCTAGAAAATCGACTACTGTCCTCCTATTCTAAGGTATAGTGTGCAAAAAAGACAATAACAGGTATAAATGTAGTAATAGAATTCAAGAAAATGAACTAGCGTGCATTGTATCAACAAAAGAAACACCACCTGGAAAGCCCAAGAGAGAGCGACAAATGACTCACGACGAAAGAAAACTCGAGAAAACCGACAAATGACCCATGATGAAAGAAAACTCGAGAAAACCGGTAAATGACCCACGACGGAAAACTCGGGAAACATCGATAAATTATAATTCCAAGAAAATTATCAAAGTCTCGGGAAGATCCCAGAAGAAAAGACCACGAGTGTTTTGTCCAAAAATTCCGATAAAACATACGAGAATCCCGAAAAAGGGGACCGCAAGCACTCGGGTTGAGGCTAGGCTCAAAATTATATATTTATACTCGAGGGACGTTGAAGACTACTCGGTCACCCGGATGTATAAAGTCTGTCACTCCACTAGAAGGATATCGTACTGAACCTAACTTAAGAGGGTACTCCTTAGCTCAAGATTGGTAATTAACAAGTGCACAACCCAAATATAACATATTTTAAAATTTAAGTTTTAGTATGCACATATATTTCAAGCATACAAAAGAAAAGTTGTTTTTAATTTTACAATGAAAATATTTTTTATAAATATTGTATCTGTTCTTATCAATTTATTTTATCAATTTTAAAAGGTATAGTTGTTCACAAGTCGATCAAGTCATCGGGTCTAGAACTACCAACAATCTAAGAAGGTACGGGTCCCGAATGTTGGTGAATGATACTTTCATCCTATAATTCATCAAGTCCCAAAATTGAGTCATGGTGTTGTATGATGAAATATCATTCTGCTCTACCACCGGCGTGCATTTGTCATCATCGCCCTAAGCCCAAAAATAAAACCGACCTACTTGCGACCTTGCTTTATGGTTTCACATATAGCAAAAGGCTATACGTGTATTGGACATAAGCATAGAAAACCGAACCAAGAAGCAAGAAAAAAAGAATAAAAATGGGGATTAGAGAGAGAAAGAATTGATTTACCAAAAAGAACGAAAGGGTAAAGGGTAAAGCAATCCTCAAAACTGTATCAGAAAGGTCCAAAAGAGAGCCCAAGATCCTTGAATCAATCCAAGAAGGATATCATTTTCTCAAATACATGTATTCTACTTGCAAGCAAACACGAAGAACACACCGTTAAAACTCCCAAGATTTAAATATCAAATGCGCAAATTTATGCAGGAGTGCTAATGGTTTAACTCCTACCAAAAGTGTAATTACATAAATCGATGATACCCCAAGTAAATCCAAAAGGTTCCAAACAAACCATGCAAAATTTCAGCTCAATCGCAAACAATATTTAGAGCATGTATTTCATACTTTAACTGCAAGAGAGAAAGCAAAATGATGGGTCTCAAGCACAGCCATTAAAGAAGAATAACAGATTTACATGCATACCACTCAATTTCCACTTATTTGCATATATGTGTCTAAACAAAATGTTTATATATATAAACACTTAAAATTTAGCATATACATATGTATGTATATATTGTAAAGCGTATGTGTTTTACATGTGTACCCGTAAGAAGTTGAAAATTTGCGCATAAATGTGTTGAAATAAAGTATTTATGCATGTAAACACACAAGTATCTGAAAATCTACACATGCAATTAGATTCAAGATCTTCCAGCCTATACTATGAGCACATTCAAATGGTCTTTACAATTTATTATCACATATGTAAATTCATAAGCAATCTTTGGTATATGTGTAAGTGCTGCAATATTCTCAAGGTCAGGTGGTATGCATGTAAAGATTAAAGTTTAGGTGCTAGATATGTAAATGATAAAGAATGAAGTGGCATTCATGTAAATCTGTCCCAAAATATCTCCATAAACCGCAACTAAACATCATCAAATAGGAACTCAAATTGCAGTCCAAACCACCACTAAAGCGTGCCAAAATGACCGCCCAAACATCGCCGAAACGGAGCAAAAACTGCAGCCCCAAAATTTCATTAAAACGTGCCAAAATGGCCATCAAATAGGGACTCAAATTGCAGTCCAAACCGCTACTAAATCGTGCCAAAATGACAGCCCAAACATCGCCGAAACAGAGCGAAAACTGTAGCCCCAAAACTTCATTAAAACGAATCAAGAAAGCAACCCAAAATCTGCCCAAAAAATTGCCAAAAATTGCATTTAAAAGCCCCCAAAATCAGCACTTAAAGTACCCAAATCATTGCATAAAAGCTTTCAAAATCAGCATTCAAAGTGCCTAAACGATGAATTTGAATGATATGAAAAGCCCTCGGGACTAGCACTAAAGTAGTAAGCAAGACCCCTCCCAAATAGCACTTATAAAATTTCCAAATGGCATTTAAAAACGTCTCATTCAACCCAATTCAACGAGTATGTGTACTGCAAAAAATCAGTCTTTATTCAGAATTCAAAATTCAGGATAATCACAAAAAAAGAAAACCTGCATTTATGCATTGCAAATTAGGTGCTATAAATGTAAATACACAAGGACGGGGTGGTAGAAATGTAAACAAATAAGCATTGGATGGGAGTTACGCAAATATAAGAGCTTATTTGTTGGACACATAAAAACGAAAAGATTGTGTGGCATGGATGTAAATCAGCCTATGTGCACATAAACATGATACAAATCACAAATCTTCAAATAAAGTTTCAACCCTCCATGAACCTTCCATTTGCCACAGAGGTGAAACAAGCTTCCTAGATTTTCCTTCCCAGCAAAAGCCAAAATAAATCAGCAAATTGCTGAAGGGATTAACCCGTAGCTGCATGATTAAGACCCCATAATTCCAGAATAAATCTGTAAAATTCCAGAATAAATCTGATCTGTAAGCTTTCTCTTCTCAAATGATTTTGTAATGCTAGCCTTTCTAGCCTCCCTCACATTTCCAGAAAATGGATTTTTTTAAATTTAAGCAACTCACTCATATGTTCCAACTCCTCAATTCTATAATCATTTTCATTCTTAACATCAAACTCAATTAGCTCTTATAATTTCTCAATTCCAGGTGCACTAAGAAAAAAACATTCAGAAAAAATGCATTCAGGGACAAATCCAAGTGCAGCAATAATCAACAACATAAAGTACTAATCGCATCAAGCTTTTTAAAGAATGATAAGGGAATAAGCATTGTTAAAATTTCAGCCAAAAAAAAACAAAAACAAAGAAACTGTAAATCATAACATAGGTGAGATCATATGCAATTTTGGCTTGATAACCGAGAAAGTAAGACAAGTAGGACAGTGAGACAAGTAGGATCATTTAGAAGATGCTTATGTAGGAACTCTTAACACCAGTTTCCTCCAAGACTTGCAATAAATTTCAAAGAAAAAAAAAAAACAGAGTAAAGGAAGAAGGAACTCCTTACTTTAAATGCCCAAAGAAAATGCAAGCAAAAAGTCTCGAGAGAAATTTCTGCAGCACCTCCTTCACCAAAACTTGTTCAAGATTCTCTAAAACAGAACACAAAACTTCCAAAGAAACCTCAAGAACCCACAATATGAACAACAACAACAACAACAACAACAACAACAAAGCCTTAATCCCACTACGTGGGGTCGGCTACATGAATCCTTTTTCTCCATTACGTCATATTTAGTGTCATATTTTCATTTAGTTCTAGTAAATTAAGATCATTTTTAATACAATAAGCCCAAGTCTTCCTAGGTCTACCTCTGCCTTTCTTAACACAAGTCGAATTTAAAGCATCTACTCTCCTAATCGGATCATCTAATGGTCGACGTTTAATATGACCAAACCATCTAAGACGACTTTCTCTAATTTTGTCTGTCACAGGAGCTACACCAACCCTATCACGAATATATTCATTCCGCATTTTGTCTCTAAGTGTAAAGCCACTCATCCACCTAATCATTCTCATCTCGGCAACACTTAACTTATTATTATGCTTCTCTTTTAAAGGCCAACATTCAGCGCCATAGAGCATTGCAGGTCTCACCACCATCTTATAAAATTTTCCTTTCAGTCTTAGCGGTACTTTTCTATCACACAAAAGGCCCGAAGCATTCCTCCACTTCAACCAACCAACTTGAATTCTACTATTAACATCCCCATCTATATCACCATCGCTTTGGACAACGGACCCAAGATATCTAAATCGTTCACACCTTTTAATAATTTGATCACCCAAAGTCACACTTCTGTCACTAGAGCTATTACTACTAAAATTACATTCCATGTATTCAGTTTTAGTTCTACTTAAACGAAGGCCTTTAGACTCCAATGTAGACCTCCATAATTCAAGTTTTTCCTGGGCTTTTTCTCTCGTTTTATAACCCACAATATGAACAAAGCAGAGAAAAAAAAAAAAATCCAACCAAACTGATCAGAGGAAATTTTCGCAGCACCTCCACCCTTCCCAGAATTTTCGGCCAACCCTTAAACCATTCCCCAAGTGAGGTTTTATAGGCAATAAGGAGAAGAAGAGATGCCCCTTTACCTACCGGAGGTGAGGCAACCAAAAGAGCGAAGGGCTAAGCGGCGAGCAGGGTCGCAGCGTCGCAGCGAGAGAAGCATTGGGAAGATGAGGGGATTGCCAATCGAGTGCTTCAGGGAACAAGCTCGTCAGTGTCAACTTACCAAGGAAGGAAGCTGGCGGCTCGTGGAGACAGGCATGGCTTCGGGAAGGAGGAACCTCGGGCAGGGAATGTCGAGAACAGGAGTCAACTCTCCGTCACGTGCAAGGTGCGGCGAGGAGGAGACTCGGCTAGGCCTTGCGAATCGAAAGGGAAAGTCATGGGTGCGAATGGGAGGAAGGGGCGGACGAGAGGCGTAGAGTTAGGGATTTAGGAATTTAGGTGAAGAAAGCAAAAAAAAAATTCTGCCTTTTTTTTTATAATATTTAATATAAAAAAAAAGAAATCTCCAATTCATGTGTTATTCGACTATGCATGTAACTATAGCAAAGTGCATGTCCTTTCTAAGTAAATTCGACGTTCTTGACGTACCGACACAGTCCATTTCGTCATCCGAAGTTGTTCAGACAAACTCGTCGACGATCGGGTCAAAAATGCGTCAAATTTGATTTTTGTCAAAATTTCAGTTCGCGGTCGATCATTTCAAAAAATTCATTTATGATTTCGACGAATAACGGAGTAAACGATGTGAATTGTGGTAATCGAAGGTCTCGACTGAACAAATCGCCGAGTTTGTACGCGCGAAGGTGCAAATTATGCAAAAGGTCATCCTAGGACTTTAAAGATTCTATAGGGACTCCTTTTGAGTTCCCTCATGTTAGTTTCAACATCCTACGTGCTAGAGGTCACATGTGGAACTTCAAAAGAGTATGAAAACAGTTTGGATTTCTAAAATGAGGTGGGTTCCATTTCTAAGGATCTAAGATGATCGAATGAAGAATTCTAAGGCTAGATCATAAATCCTAAGAGGAAACTAATCCTCGCTAAAAATGAGGTCAACATCTCTTGAGTCATAATTTTCAAATTCCTCTGTTATAACTAATTTATATTTTATTGTGTTATAGCAAATGATTGTACGTTATCGTACAAATAATTATTATAGCTTGTGAAAAGAAATCTCTTGTATTTATTGTTGTTGAAGACTATTTAAATTATATTTTAATAATGCTCGAACTTTTTATAATTTTGATAAATATTTTTTAATCTTGCTCAAATTTTGTTAGGACTAAAGTTAGTCACTATGGAATTAGAATAAATGTTATACGCTCTAAAACAAGTGTATTTCAGTCCAAAATAAAATTTCAAACATATTTTCTAAGAAAATAAACAACACGCAAATTTTTTTTAATTTTAACTATTTCGAGACAAATAAATTTAAAATGTCATACAAAATCCTTCTAATCAAACATGAAA
The DNA here is from genome assembly GCF_001263595.1 of Phalaenopsis equestris. Classification (NCBI taxonomy): domain Eukaryota; kingdom Viridiplantae; phylum Streptophyta; class Magnoliopsida; order Asparagales; family Orchidaceae; genus Phalaenopsis; species Phalaenopsis equestris. The sequence goes on along the minus strand of NW_018165585.1, from coordinate 740,346 downwards.
TCTTGAAGCATTTTTAAATTATGAACATTCAGAATTAGATTTAGGACCATCTTAGCTTTGATTCCAATAAATATTATCAAACTCAATAATTCAAATCAAACAACAATAAAAATGATTTGATTCAAATTCGAACAAACTCAAATCAATTACTTGAAGTGTGGTTGAACATATCAAGAAAGTAATTAAATGATTGAATGAATATTTTAATTTTACATTCTTACGGTCAAATCATGTGTCCAAATGATAGAGAATCAAAAAGTATAAGACCATTTAATATTGAGATGTTTGAAGACACTTAATTCTTGAAAGAATGTCCTATGATCAAAAGTACAAATAGGAGCCACATGAGAAAATGTTTCGAATTTTATCTAAATTTATGAAAATGCTATTATAAATATTATAAATAGAGCAAAATTCTCCATATGTAGGAGAGGAAGGCTCAAAATTAGAGAAAACTTGGAGATACAAATAATATTAGAGCTTTACTTACATTCAACACTACGACCACCATTAAAGATCATTATTTTATGACCATTATCATCTTAAACACAACATGGCTAACCATTTTTTATTGACCATTGTTGCCTAACTACTATCGTTTGATCGTTATTTGATTGCCAACATTATCACCTAACTGTTGTCTAACTATCATTGTTTGATCGTCATCCCTGATCATATTATTTGACCATTGTCACTTAATTGTTTTTATTTTACTACTATTTACTCATTATGTCATTATCACTTGATTGTTACTTGACAGCCTCTATTTTCTTACCATTGTCGGAGCTTCATCACTCAAGGGTTGTTTTCATCCCCCATTATTTTCATCATAATCATAAGAGATGCAGTGAAAGTTAAGTGCATTATTTTATAATATTATCTTTTCAATTAAAAGAAATAGCTAATATTTATAATTTCAATCAACACGATAGATTCTGTTAATTGTGCCAAGTCTCTCGATTTTTTTCTTTATGAATTTTCAATGTAAATATTTGACCTCTTCAGCTCTTATTCTTTTAGCTGTTTGCATACTAGATTTTTCTATAAAATTAAGTTTTAAAAATCTTACCATTTCGCTACAATACTTTTTGCATGCAATCAAAATTCAAACTTTACTTTCTATTTCTCATTTCTATGCCTTTTGCTCTCTGCTCATTTAATTCCTTGATACCAAAAGAATGCTTAAAAATTTTTTTTTAAATTCTTTTTCATTTTATCTCTTTTATTTCATTCAAAATGACATAATAAAGAAAATTATGTGGAAGCCATTTCATTTGAAACCAATATAATAAAAAAAAGATTTATGACCACTCAATTCTTATGTATTCCCAAATCTAACATATAAATTTAATCTATAATAAAATGTAATTTTATTTTTGTATGAAAAAATATATATTTCATGTTCTAAAAATTAAAATTATGATATTTTTATGTGATATGAAAGATTTTGTTGTTTTAAATGTAAGAGTAAAATTTAGGGTCTGTTTGGGGCAGTTGTAGATTATTTATAATCTGATGATAAACAGATTATCCGTACAATCTGTTAATCTAAATATTATCAGGATAAGCTGACTTGTTGTTTAAGGGAGTTTATTTAGAATAATTTATTTATAGTTGTTGCTAGATAAATGATCATTTTGTCTCTGTTTAGTGATATTGTTTGCAACAAAACAATATGGGGAAAATAATAGATAAAACAGAAGCCGCAAACTGCTACAAATCAGTTCAAAAAAATATCATAAACTGCTCGCTCTCTCGTGATTATCAAAAGAAATAAAATAAAAAGAAATATAATTACAACTACAATTAAAAATATTAAAATGTTTAATTTATTGTTGGGTAATGTGGAGACCCGGTTCACCAAATTTAATTAACTTCTTAATTAAGTATCTCCCCTACCGCTCACCTATCACACCCACATATCGCTCACCATCTCACACCCACATATCCCTCACCAACCACATCCCACCTACCGCTCATCTACCTCCCACCTACCGCTCTCATGGTTTCTATAAATAGTCAATTTTGGTTTAAAGGAAAGTCAAGCCAAGAAAAACCAAGTAAGGTCAAGTCAAGTCATCTTGAGAGCTAAGAGAAAGAGAGGAAGAGAGAGAGAGAGAGAGAAGGATGGAGAGAAGAAAATAAGATTTTCTTGTAAACGTCGAGGCGTTCGACGGGAGACGATCTACTTGTGTAAATTCCTCATGTAGTAAAATCCTTGCAGCTCCGTGGACGTAGGCAAATTTGTCGAACCTCGTAAATCTGTGTGTCGTTTTGGTGTTTTTTCTGCGTGCAATTTTTCTCGTTCCAATTTTTCGCTTTATTGTTGTTGTTTTTCACAACAACTAGTATCAGAGATTTGGTTCGAATATAAAGAAAAACGCTGGGCGGAGACGAAGGGATGACATCGGGGATCGAGAAGTTTAATGACACAGATTTTGCTTACTGGATGATGCAGATAGAGGACTACTTCTATGGGAAGAAACTTCATCTTTCGTTACTGGGAAAGCGATCAGAAAAGATGGACGAGGCGGAATGGAATTTGTTGGATTGACAGGTTCTAAGGGTTATACGATTAACCCTGTCGAGATCAGTTGCCCACAACGTCATCCACAACGTCATTAAGGAGAGGACTACTGCATATCTCATGGTGGCTTTATCAATGTATGAAAAAAAACCATCGGTGAATAACAAGGTGCATTTGATGAAAAAGTTATTTAACTTGAATATGTTTGAAGGTACATCTGTTGCACAACATCTGAATGACTGAATGATTTTATACTATCATAAATCAATTGTCGTCTGTTGAAATTGATTTTGATGATGAGATACGTGCACTGATTTTGTTGGCATCATTGTCAAATAGCTGGGAAGCCATGAGGATGACAGTTAGTAATTCTGCAGATAAATCTAAGCTAAAATATGATGATATTTGTGATTTGATTTTGGCTGAGGAGGTGCGCAAAAAAGATTCTAGCGAAACCTCGGGTTCGAGTTCGGCACTGATTGTTGATTCCAGGGGGAGATCACATGACAAAAACTCAAACCAAGGAAGATCAAAATCAAAGTCTGGTCAGCAGGCAACCTGCTGGTATTGTGGCAAGGCTGACCACATAAAAAGGAACTGCAGTAATTATAAGAAGAAGGAGAATGATGACGCTAATGTTATAATTGAAGAAATACATGATACACTATTTTTGGCAGTTTACAGTTCTGTTGATGACTGGATACTAGATTCAGGGGCTTCCTTTCATACATCTTCCCGTCGGGAGTTAATGCGAAATTATGTTGCAGGTAACTTTGGGAAGATTTATTTGTCTGATGAAAAATCTTTGGACGTGGTGGGGATGGGATACATTGATATTGCAATCCCTAACAAGAGCAAATGGACTTTGCAAAAGGTTTGACACGTTCCTAAGTTGAAAAAAAACCTCATCTCTGTTGGGTAGCTCAATGAAGGTGGTCATTCAGTGGTGTTCTCAGATAGCACCTGGAAGGTTACCAAAAGAGCATTAATAATGGTTCGGGGTAAGAAAACTGACACACTGTATATGACTACAGGTTTACTCAGACGTGGACACATGAGTCAGAGATGCATTATGGGGAAGCAAAAGAAGGACCATTTCCTGAAAAGTGGCAGAGCGCCAAAGGCAAGAAAACCAGACCTTGTACAGACAAATGATGGAGAAATACAGAGTTATGAAGAAATCTTACAAGATAAGAATTCGAGCAAGTGGGAGCTGACCACGAAGGAGTAGATGAATTCCCTATCAGGGAATCAGACTTGGGAGCTGGCAGAACTTTCACCAAGGAAAAAGACATTGCATAATAAGTGGGTGTACCGAGTGAAGATTGTGTTTGGTGGCAGTAAGATGTACAAGGCTGGACTTGTTGAAAAGGGCTTTCAACAGAAGCAGGATATTGCTCATGCAGTGAGCATTGTAAGCAGATACAAGAGTAACCTAGGAAAGAGCTTGGTGGTACGAGGCTACGTTGACGACGATATATCAACTAAGGGTGTTACTCGTGAGAAGCTGAAGTTGTGCTCAACTTCAGCTGGTCTTCTGGCATGAAGACGGGCTTCGAGTTGCAGAGGTGGAGGATATCATGTTTGAGGAAAAGGTCGGTACAACTAGTAGATGATGCAACTAGTAGGTGATGCATTCAGTGTCCCAATCTCCAAGTGGGAGAATTGTTGGGTAATGTAGAGACCCGGTCCACCGAATTTAATTAGCTTCTTAATTAAGTATCACACCTACCACTCACCTACCACACCTACCTACCGCTCACCTACCACATTCCACCTACCGCTCACCTACATCCTACCTACCGCTCTCATGGTTTCTATAAATAGTCTCTTTTGGTTTAAAGGAAAGCCAAGCCAAGCAAAGCCAAGCAAGGCCAAACCAAGTCATCTTGAGAGTTAAGAGAAAGAGAGGGAGAGAGGGAGAGAGAGAGGAAGGGAGAGAAGAAAATAAAGATTTTCTTGTAAACGTCGAGGCGTTCGACGGTGTAATTCCTCGAAGTAGCAAAATCCTCTGCAGCTCCGTGGACGTAGGCAAATTTATCGAACCACGTAAATCTGTGTGTCGCTTTAGTGTTTTTTCTACGTGCAATTTTTCTCGTTCCAATTTTTTGTTTTATTACCGTCGTTTTTCACAACATTTATAACTCTGACGTCTTATGTCCTCAACTGCATTGTCCTCCTAAGAAACCATCATACCCCAATAACTGTCGGCAGTGGAATATGTTGGAATGTCGGCCCAATGGAAGAAATCGCATCGCGCTGAAACACCCCTGCGACAACCATAGAAATGTCTCCCACTGCTGCGAGGGTGTCGTAACGTGAGTAAGAGAGCCGATAGTCCACAGTAACACAACACAAATTGGGAGGTCCCTGAAATCATAGAGGTCATGTTGCTACTAATTTAAACAACAAAGAAATCATTTGTTAGATCAAAAAATTAAATTAAGTTCTATATAGCTACAAAAGAACCGAATCAAATGAAGATCGTATCAAACAAAACAAGCATAAAAAATGTGAGTGTGTGGTCTCAGACAAGTAACTACACCAACCCACGTGTCTGTCACTACAAGGTGATAGTGGACCTAAAAAAAGCGAGTTCTTGGTTGTCTTTAACCCATAAATACGATCGCCTTGGGATACATGTGTCTATCACCAAAAAAAGTCATCTAGTAGATCCTCATATATCGTTGCACTGAGAAGAAGAGAGGACCTAGGTTTCCTTCTGTCGGACGCCATGCGGCTGGGTGCGGTTTAATTTAGTGTAATATAATGTTTAGAAATTAGGTATTTTAATTTAAAGAAAATGGGGTTAAACTGATCCCATTGATTCCTACAGTTTGAATAATTGAGTTAACCACGAGTAATATACCAACCTGAAAGGTAATACACTACTTGATAATAAGCTCAATTAACTAAACTATAGAAATAAATGACTTCTGTTTGATCTGCAAGTTTGCATGATGACCGACAGATTCCCCTATTTGATATAGGGGTCAAATAGAGTATCCCTATAAGGGCAAGCCCCTATAGTTAATTATATCTTAAGCGACGGATCACCTAAGAAAACTCTCGATAAAAATCAGGAATCTTTTATTTTCATGAGTTCAAAAGGAAAGGGTTTTCAATGAACATAATTGTGAAATTTTCAATAGGGATTGGTTCAAAGGTGAAAGATTTTATTTTAAGAAACAAAGGAAGAAAAGTAGGAGAGATTAAAGATCCAGAATAGGTTCTTGGTAATCTCCCGAACTATCCTAATGTTTGGCTTAATTTAGGATGATATTAATTTAAGTTAACTCTTGCCAATTTTATTAATTAGGACTTAGATTTGTGTAATGATGATTTACACAGAAAGCCTAGAAAGATGGGAGGTTTTACGTCGAGTGACTACCTCAGAATCATAAAACAAGTTAGGACATGCTGCATATCGAGACTATGCAGGGGCCTAATAAAAAGAGAGGTTTATGTCATAAAAGACAACCTCGAAATCTTAAGTATTCTTATTTAAACTAAAGAAAGAGTCTTAAACGAGCTCTTGAACGAGCTGCCCACGAAGTCTGCCCCTCCCTTGTTCAAGTGTCTTCAAGTCTTCATGTCCTCCAATCTTATTATTAAGAGTTTTATTTGTTTCGATAATTTTATAGTGAATTAATTAAAGGGTAGTGGAGGTATAGTTTAAACCTAGGCCAAGGCTAAGTTTGCTTAAGCTAAGTAATTCCCTAGTGTTATGATTTCTAGGTTCCCTAATCAAAACAACAATTATTTCTTCATTGTTTGTCCTTACACATGCATTCTATGTTTGATAAAAGCAGTAAAAGAACATACGTTGAGATACATAAAATAATAAATTGAGCAAATAAAGAAACAATGTTTTATCAATTTTTTATTCAATTTTAATTATTTAATTAGTGGTAACCCAGTCAAGATGTCTATGGCTCCATCGTCCCGGGTCGCCGGGTGCTCTAGTTTACTTAGTCCGAAAGGTGATTGCCCACCAGGACTGGAAGATTCTTGTCAACATCCATAGAATGCATCGTCCAAGGAAACTTCGTAAACTAGAACAAAAAGGGGTTTAAGTTGCATTATGTGATCTTTGTGATTAAGATTTGATTAATTCTTGAATAACTTCATCAATTTTAGGGTTGAAATATTTTAGGTTGTTTACATCTTGTTGTCGGATTTTAAGTGTTTTATTTTA
>NW_018165585.1:681439-733527 GCF_001263595.1 Phalaenopsis equestris | reverse complement strand
TTAGGTTAGGTAATCCTATTGGTTTAGGGTTAACTAACCTAGGGTTTAGGTTAGGTAATCCTATTGGTTTAGGGCTAACTAACCTAGAGTTTATGTTAGCTAATCATATTGGTTTAGGGTTAACTAACCAAGGATTTAGGCTTAGCTAACCCTATTGGTTTAGGGTTAACTAACATAAGGTTCAGGCTTAGCTAATCCTATTGGTTTAGGGTTAACTAACCTAATGTTTAAGTTAACTAATCCTATTGGTTTAGGGTGAATTAACCTAAGGTTTAGGTTAACTGATCCTATTGGATTAAGGTTAACTAACTTAAAGTTTGAGTTAACTAATCCTAATTATTTAAGATTAACTAACCTAAGGTTTAGGTTAATTAATCCTATTGGTTTAGGATCACTAATCCTAATGGTTTAGGTGAAGGCTGACGTAAGATTAAGGTTTAGTTTAGAATGAACTTAATATGTATGTTAAACTAAACTAAAGCTCATGTTGACTAACCCTAAAATCCAAGACATTTATTCTGAATTAAATAATAGGATGGCTTAAATTTCAAATTTAAAATGGTCCAATTATTCAATTTGGACTCAGCTAAAGGTTAAGTCTTCCCAGGCTAGACTTGGTCTAAAGACATGCTGACCTAAAGCCCTAAATGACTAAAATTGGATTTAATGGGTGATTGACTCAATTCTTATGTTGGTTGACCAAGTTTGTAATCAGGTTGAACAAGACCTAAAGAGAATTGGCTAGGTTGGACTTAGGTTGAGCTTGGGCTATGTAAACTTAGCCTAAATTAAACCTGAACCCTAATTAACGTGTTTTAATTATAAAAATTATTTTAAACATGATTTTAAAAACTTTTAAACCTCTGTTAATGGTCAAAAGTTCAATCAGAGAGAGTTTTACAATTTTTATAATTTTTATAATTTTTAATTTACATAAATATGTCGTTTCATTCAAAAATCAAAATACAAATGTAGAGAAACTAAAATGTCTTGGAAAAATCAAAGAATCTTTCCCCAAGACCATTTAATATTTCTGCCAAATTTCATATTTTTCCCATGTTTATTTTAATTTTTATGATTTAAATACTCCAGAACTTCAAAAATTAATTTAAAAATATTTACTTGATGAAAAATTTTGATTTTGTTTTTGAAAAATCCTCCTCCTTTTTCTGAGTTCATAACATCTTTTATTTTATTTTTTTGAGTTTTCTATAAAAAAATATTTAATTTTGAAATTTAATTATAACTTTTTGAAATAAAATAATAAAATAAATAAAATTGTCGTATCTCCCCCTTCCCTCATGCGACATTCACCAAGCGGAACACGCGACGCACGAACGGAGGAGAGCCGACAGCTGAAATTTCCCGGAGTCGTTTCTCCGCCGATTCTCAACCAAATTTTGCGTTCTTGGGCTTGTTTTGTTCAGCTCGAAGAGTAGATCACATCCATACGGATACCTAAGTATTTTATGGTCTATTATTCGATCTAGAAGGGAGGGAAGTTTGAGATTATTATTTCAATTTAAGAGATATACTTGAGCCTAAGAGGTTTGTCCTCAATTAGGTTTGAATAAGTAGGTCTTCAAGGTTTGAATAAGTAGGTCTTCTTGAGCTTATCCAACTCCTCGTGGCGTCGTTTTGACGTAATTTTTGCGCGGGTCGGAGGTTCGTCGGAATTTAGCTCAGTTTCGTCTTTTCCGGCAACGTCGGCGTTTTCCGGCGAGAGAGGAGAAAAGGGAGTTGTTGTTGTGTGTGTGGAGAAGGAAGGAAGTGTGGGGAGGAATACCCGATCCAAGCTTTGGTGGAGGGGGGAAGGCTTGCCGGAAAGGAGTTCACTGGAGGGAGGGCGGCTCGTCGAAGAAGGAAGAAGATGAAGGAAGAGGTGGAAGGGGCTTGTATTGGCTTAGTTGGAGTGGTGTGGAATGGTTGGGTGGAGATGGATCATCCATGGGAGGAGGATTGGTGGGCTTTTATAGGAGGAAGAAGAGAGGAGTTGGAGAGAGAGGAAGGAGTGGGAGAGAGAGAGAGATGTGAATCTTTTATTTTATTTTTTTATCTTTTATTATCTACAGCCAACATAAAGAGAGAGAGGCGTGGGATTAAGCTGCATGCATGCGTGATTTTTTTTTTTGTTTTTATTCTAGAGAGAGAGAGAGAGAGAGAGAGAGAAGTATGAGGGAGAGAGGAAGGAGTGGAGAGAGACCCATGCACATAATTTTGTAGCATTTATCATGCGTGTGTAACTGATAGTTTTATCTCACACACACACACACACACACACACACACACACACACGTATATTTATATGAATAGGTCCATGTGACAAAATAATTTGGAGAGAGAGAAATCAAGCATTTAATGGAAAAGATGGAAGCATGCGTAAGTTAAAATTGAATATAAAATAATATTTTTTAAATATTATATTATATTATAATAATATTATTATTATTATCATTCTCGCATGAATGTCTCTCCTAGGAAAAATCAATGTTATGGAAGTGATCGCGCAGTTCGTTTCGTCGTCCGAGGTTGTTCGGACTACTTTTCGTCGATCGAGCACAAAAATATGTCAAATTTAATTTTTGACGAATTTTTTTTTTGTTTGTGATCTACCGTTTTGGAAATTGATCACGGGCCAATTAAATTGATTTGAATTCATTTGAAATTGGATCTAGACATGTTGAATTTGAAATTGAGGTATTTGATTTGTCATGAAGCATAATTTGACGATTTTTTGTCAAAATGAGTGAATTTGGTCAAATTATACTCAATGGATGATCAATAATTGATTTTAGAGGTGTTTGAGATGATTTTGGAGAATTTGAGAATTTTGGTCCATGAGTGACATTTTGGTAATTTTGGCCGCCCTTGGTCAAAGTGGTTAAAAGGTTGATTTAAAGGCTTGAGGCAGTTCAAGAAGGAATTTGGAGTCAAACGCGGTGTTCGGGCCATTTTCGATCAATGTGAAAGGTTTTATGATCCCCGAATTATTTTTTAAGTATTCGTTATTTTTGTGTCGAAGTGTCGAAAAGTTATCCGGAAGTATGACAATATTACAGTCAAAATTCTCAAGAAGACATAAAGAATGATTTGGTGTAATTTTTTTTAGGATTTATTGGTGACTCTGTAAGATTTTGGAAAATTTAATATCTTATCTTGGGGGGTCGGAAAATTTAATATCTTGGGGGGTCCAGGGGCATTTTGGTAATTTTTTGGGAAAATTGGGTATTTTTGCAATTTTTGTGTATCAAATGGTTTTAAATTATTTGTATGATTCAATTGCAATTTTGGGAAATTTTGATGAATTAGAACATTCAGAAATAAATTTTGATGAATTAGAACATTCAAGTGGGGTATTTTAGAGTAAACTGGGTTCAAATAATTTTGGTCAGCCCCATGGTTGTAATGAGGTGTAATGACTGATATGAAAATGCAATGTTTATGATGATCATGGGGATTATGAATGATGATGCAATGTATTGAAGTCCAAAAAAGGTGTAGAGCAGTGCGAGACTTTCCTGTGGTCCAAAGGTGCTATAGGAATTCTCATCAGGGTTCCCTTATGTAATTTCTAATCTTTGTATTAAAGATTATTGATCACATATAGAACCAACATAGAGAACAAAGACTTGGTTGAAATGTCTAAGGAGAATGTGGGTACCATTTCTAAGATGCTAAGATAATCATTAGGAAATTCCTAAAGCTAGATCCTAGTCACTAAAGGAAAGACCCAAAACCCTCACCCAAAAGTGAGGTCAACACCTTCTTTTGGATTTATCTGGCAATATAAACACAATACGATCATCCTGTGCCATATGTGTATATCACCAAAAAAGGTCGTCCACATAAATCCTCATAATTCAATGCATCCAAAAGAAGTGAGGATATCAATTGCCTTCATTAGAAATACACATACAACACTAGATAACAACAATGAATCGACCATCCAAAAGAACTCATAAGACTATATTTTTCATCATTCATCACTAACCTCACACACTAAAAAAAAAACAACAAAAAAATTAATGAAACAAACAAAATTCTTAATAAAATCATAAAAACTGAATTCATAATACAACAAAATACATACGAAAAAACCTATAGCTAATAAATAAAGAAGAATGGTTGAATCAACATCTACAGATAACATCTGTAATAGACTCCCTCAAAGCAAACATCTAGGCTACACCTTCACCGTCCTGAGTTTCAAATTCATTTGACTATATTTCATCCTTAGGTAAATGAATGCCCAACCAAAAATTTTGAAGGTTCTAGAGAGACATGCAGCTGATCGCCATTAGCCAAACTGAAGTCCGTATTTGATTGAGAGGGATGTCGTCGGATGAAGTTGTGAAGTGTCATAGTGGCCACCACAATATGCATCTGTTTGGGAAATGAGTACGATGACATATCATGTATGATGACTCATTTCTTCTTCCAAAGCCCAAATGTTCTTTCAATTATCCCATGTAAGGAGTAATGACATTTGTTAAACATCTCTTTTCTACCACGGATCGTATCACTTGCTCTCGCAAATTTAAGAATATGGTATCTGGTCTTCGGATATGGCTTCAGGTAGCCTCTCAGCATCAGATATCCGACATCAACCAAATAATATTTTCCTGTTAGGAAAGAAATTATTAATGACAAATAATACATATAACTAATAGTTTTACATAACTAAACAAATCTGAAGACGGGTGAGGGAAACACTGTGTTTTATTCCTAGTTGCATGTTGCATAGGAAAAAAGAAAGATGACTGTCATGTGCACTCCCTTCCCATCCCACCATTACAAATGTGAAGCACATTTTGAAGCCACATATTGCCATGACATTTTGGGTAGTTGAACCACTCTGACCATTGTATGTGACCTCTTCGTGGCTGGGTAGTCAGGCATCAATGTGCGTATCGTCGATTGCCCCAATGCAGTTCTGTTATCCATTGTTCGAAACTCATTACATTCTGAAGTTAATGTAACACACTAATAAAAATTACCTTGAAATATGACATTTAACAAGGATCATTGGCAATTTTTTCAGAAGTAGTAGCAAACGATGGATCATCCAGCTTAATGATTTGCGACGCTAAGCTCATAAGTGCTTGTACACATTTGGAGAAGTATCAACTAATTGTTTTTGAGGAATGTTGAAATTGCTTCATAGCTCATCTAATTGATTTGTTCTATGAGAGAATGTCCAACACCTCCCTAGTTGTCGTTCTAGAAGATCCTTGGAGGTCGTAGTTAAGACATAACTTGTGAAGGAGATCCATAAAAATGGGAGCAGTCATTTGGAAAATATTGTTAAAGCTTATCAAATGTCCAGAAAGCATCTCACCGACTCATTTATCCCAAACAAAAGAGGATGTTATGCACGATATTCGACCAGTGCTAGAGCGTTAGTACTCCGACAATAATATCACAATAGCTATAACCCATGTTATTCTTTTACGACATTTTTGTTGTGGATCAATCCTAAAAGGAGAAAGGTATTAGGATGAAATAAATTATAGAGAAGTAGCAGCAACAAAATGAAATATTAGAAATATCATGGACTACAAAACATCAAAAAGGAATTACATATATTGTTCTGAAGAATAAATAAAACCGTTGAAAAGTAAATATCAAAAATAAAAATTAGTGACATATACAAAAAACTCATTCTTCCACTAAAACACACAAATATTCAATGCACAGTTCGAGCCGCAACGCCATGAATATTTGCCTATGTGTAGAGTCCTCAAGTTTTTTTGCATATTTGACATGAAAGCTTATATCAACAACTACTTCTAGAAGAGCATCCAAATCCCCAATACAGTCTATGTTGGTGTTGTCAGGGAAAGAAGAAGGTGACGGAGCTGCAAAAGCATCAATCAGTTTGTCAAATGAGCTTTCCACGAAAATGTCCTTATCTTTCCTCCTCCTACCAAGCCTGGGCCTCTTTGGAAGGGTGACGAACTCCTCCATCTCTTTCTGGTTAATACTAGGTCATTCTTCATCAGCTGTAACCTACTCAGGTGACAAGTCATCTGGTATGCCGACAAACTCCTCTCACTTGGGTTAAATGCTTGTTTTCTCGTCGCTACTACCCCTTAAAGCATTATGTCTAGTTTATCTTCGAACTCCGACTCAATTTTGCACTTCTTATATTTTTCTACTGTCGGCATGCCTGTAACATTGTGGGGGAGGAGGGGGTTTAGAGGGCTTATTAGTTAAAACAAAAAATTATGAGAATAAACCAAATGAGAGTATAATTTTTACCTCTAATTTCTTAACCTACCACTCATTTGGAGTATCGATTATTCGCTTAATGGGATCTCAACCCAACCTGGTGGATTCACGTTTCAACTCATTCCAAATTTTCCACTCCTTAGTCAATTGATCTCATTTATTTTTGAATTTTAGTTTGTCGTAATCCCTTCCCGTCAATTGTTTGAACCTATTCACAATATTTTGACAATCACCCTTGTTAAAATAAGTGGTTCGTCTATTTTCAATCTCAATTTTTTTAATCATAGATTACAAAAAATGTACGTTACTTCTTTATCCCACTTTGCTGACGGACCCCCTTCACTCGTCTTAGCCATGTGTGTACTAATTAAAGAACACGACAGTTAAAAAAAATAACTTAAAACATGTAATAAACTCAACATTTGAACTAATATATAATGAGAATGAAAAAAAAAATGTATTACAAACCAGTAATCACAAAAGAGAGGATAAAGGACAATAAGGAGGGGCTCCAAAAAAAAAAAAAAGCTAAAAAAACTGAATTCGTTGTAAGGGAGACGACCTTCGAAAATAAAACATCTTTCAAACCATAATGATGAAGATCCTAAGAAAATGAAGTACAATGGAGATATCATCATATTAATTACACACTTCAAAAACCGTAAGCAAAAACTTTAACTAGCATGTGAAAAAAAGCATCATTTTGCGAGACAAAGATCAAACGAAATAGCATAAAGAAATGCACAATATAGGCTTGTCGTTTGATTAATAGTACCGAGGACTTCAACTTCATATAAAAAAAAAATTAAAACTGTTAAAGAATGGAATTTGTTGTTGCAAGAAATAATCCAATGGCAATCCATGCTGCTCCGTAAATTTATCCTCAATATTAGCATAAGATAAATGTTAATGAATGAAAAGCAGTAATCAACTGACAATCTAAGGTGTCAGGTGAGTAGTAAGCTGGCACACATATTCCCATTAAAAAGTTATCACCAAGATTACCATGACATCATGATAACCCTTTATAAACTTGTAAATATCTTTATGGCTTAATAGAAAAAAAACCTAATTTTCTATTCATTACTCCCGAGCACAACACATAAAGCAAATATTCATTATGTTTAGATTTGATGAATGATAAGTTTGCACTTATTAGATAGAAGGTTAAAATTTCATGCTACGTCAAAGAACTCATAAAACCAAAATATGATAATTTTTTCATCAGGAATCCATACATCGGGCTATGAGGTTTTTTATGGCCTAATATTGCAAAAGTGTTAATAATGTATAAACATAGTAAACCTGTAGCAAATATTCATTCCAATTCCACATAAAGCAATTATGCATTCCAATTCCATAGCTCATAAGGATTTTAAACTGTATAAGCTTTAAAAATAAAAGGGAGTTCAACTCTAAAGAAGAGCTCGAAAAAAGCACAGGGCTTGCAATGAACCAAACATCAATTTTCCATAAAATAAACTCAATTGCAATGTTTCAAATATTAGAAGCCAACACTTCAATTCCTCTGTATTCACATCTAACTGGATGTATGTATGTGCTGCCCCCAAAAAGAATCATTTTCCGAATAAAATGTTGTAGCACTGTCCAAAAATCAATTTTCCATAAAACTATATCCACATGTAGCATAATATGTGCATTGCTACATTTCATAACCATGAATACATAGTATTCCTTCATTTGGTGACCAATTCTTCTAACAATAGCTAATTTGAATTAATTTTCTTGCTTGTAAATCGTAAAACAACTTTAGTATTTTGCAAGAAAAATAGAAATATATGCCATAAAACTCAATCGCTTACTAATAACAACTTAAAGAGGAATTCAAATTTTTAAGGAAGTAGAGTTCTATAATATAATGAGAAGGGACATTTCCATACATGCCACCAGATTCCAATTTATTTTACATGAATAAAACCTAAAGTTTGCTTCTTATTACGACGAATAGTAGAACATATCAACATATTCATGCAATTTACCAAAATTGAAGACCACCCTCAACAAAATTCATCAAACCTTTCCAAGCATGCGTATCACAAAATCCGAAAATCACCACTATTGAATTCTCCAAACTTCCCAAACATGCCATCCTACCCATGTATATTATGCACCCCACAGCATGACTAGTAGCCAACAACCTTTCCAACAACATGATTAGCACCCATAATTTAAAACCAGCCTTTCAAACATGTAATCAAATCATAAAAACGGTATGAAAGAAATAGTGTGTATAATTGAAAACTTGCATGCAACATTGTTGAATTTTCACTAAGCCTGCTCACCCTCTAATCATAGTTAACTTGAGGCACGTTGAACTCGAACATTTCAGCATAATTATTTGCCGAAATGGCTCATCTATAACTATTTGCCAACCTCAATGATGCAAAAAAAGTTACCAAATTGTAATAGAAATGCTGTAAGATAATTCACCCAAGGGACAACACATGGATCAACCCAATGCTTCAGAAAATTAACAAATAAAGCAAGCACAAGGTTCCTTTCCATGACATTCCAAAAATTTGCCTTCAACATCTAGGTGCTAAATAGAGAATTCCATGAACTCAAAAATTTTGGCATTAGAGCAGATCAAAATCGTTTCTATGACTGCTAACAGATCAACCCACAAAAACAATGCATCACCAGAGCTTATAGAGGCAACACAAGTTCAAAAAATTCAGACACATTACTATTATTAGAGAGTCGGAGCACCAAAGTTAGGTGAGGGTGAGGGAAAATGAAGGAGAACTTACAGGGGGAATATGGAGAGTTGGGGACGAGTCTGAACTAGAGCACATGCGAGAGATCGGGAGATGGAAGAACAGAGGAGATCAGAGATGACGAGGAATTAGAGCACTGAGAGAGATAAGAGAGGAGAAGGTAGAAGATTAGGGCGGAATCGAGGGGCTGGAGGGTAATAAGCTCGAACAAGACGTGGAAAGCGGGTCCAAAGCGCGACCACTAATAATGAAGGATTGACATCGAGCGATTTCAGACCTCAATTTATACGCGCGAAACAAACGCTCAGTCGGCGTTTTCAAAACACCGACCGCACTAATAAACTGCCCCAAATGGGCCCTTAGTTGCTAGATATGTAAAAACATAAGAATTGGGCGGTATATAAATGCCACCAATGAAATTTATATACAAAAGAATCCGGTGGTATACAAATACCACTAATGAAAGTTATATAGAAGCTAATTTCACTAATATTTATTTTCTAACCTTATTCACTTTTAAGTTTTTCTAATTTCAATAAATATCATTTTTAAGGGTCGCGCCACTAAATTAAAAACAACAACAATAACTCTTAAATCTACATTAATTGATCATCTCATGAATTCACAAAAAAATACATTCTCTAACTCTTTTCTATTAAATAAAAAGTATGAAATCTTTTTCAAAGAAATTGAACCCAAAGAATAATATCAAATCTCCGATCTTATAGTGAAAAATTACATTTTCAATTATTACATAAAAAATATGAACTTAAGTCCATGATTGATAGCCTTAGCTAATAACTAAAAAAATGTTGAGGTTTTGTACCTTATAAAACAGAAGGAAGAAGATGATAAAAATTTGGTATCTAACAAAAGCAGGCCAAACCTTTTTCTTTCGCTTGAATTTTTAAGCGTTTCGTTGATACAGTCGAAGCCATCTGGCGTTGAAGAGATCGAAGGAAGCCAAAATTTCCGTTCCCTAAATATAAATTTCTTTCAGACTCCATTAAAAGATCAGATCCCAATATCCAATCCCTCGCCTTTGAATCGATCTGTAACCATTTTTCTCAAAAAGAACACGATCGATCGCTAATCTTCGTTCTTCGTATATTCGTCGATCTTATTATTTTCAATGCCTTCTTTCATATATCATACCCTTCTTTTCCTCTTTCTATTGCTATTCTTCGAGACCTCTGCTGCGGCCGTTGGTCTTCAGAGGTCATTATTTCGGTCCCTCGGCGAGGGTACTGGTCTGCCGGATTACGCCGTCGATCTGAACAGCTCCACCTTTGACAGCATCCTCAAGGAATCACCCGCCAGCTTTGCCATCGTGGAGTTCTTTGCCCACTGGTAAGATGTTGTTATTCTTTTGAGATCTTGTGATAGGATCTTTTCCGGCACTGCTACTTTCTTCTTGGTGAGTGATGGAAAATGGTTTTAGTATGGTTATTGTTGATCAATGGAAAATGATTTGGTTGTAGTAGTTAAGTTTTATATAATATATTTCATTCTAGGAAATCTGAGTGCTCTTTTAGTTGAGTTGGAAGATTTAATTGGTGGTTTTTCGCTGACTTTCTAAATGTATCTGCGCGTTTTAGGTTTTCTAGGAATGTCTGATTCATTGCAAAATGCAATTCTCTGCCTTTTTAAGCAGGGCTCCAGTAGGCGGTTTACTGAAAAACAGCGTTTCTAACTCTATTGGCGTGTTGTTTTATGAACTATGTGAGTAGGAAAAGTGTTTATCTTTGGAGGGGATTAGTTACTAGGGTTAAATGCTGTTTTTTTAATAGCTATTTGGCCACAGGTAGGATTCAACTCAAGTAGGATTTAAGAAATCACGCAAATCCAGTTTCAGTAAATCATGAATGGTTAAAGTCTAAGAAAATGTTTGGGGCGACATTTTTAAAATTTTGTAAAATTCTGATATTGTTGGGCTATTTTTTCAGTATTTAAGATTTTTGAGAGAAGAAATCATTAAATCCATTAAATCTTATGAATCATATATTTAGAAAATTCTTGGATTTAACCAATAATGAAGTTGAAATGAATTTTATCAATGTATAGGATTTTGAATCCCCCAAATTCTATTTGTTAGGATTTAAGTGAGGTTCCTAAACTTTGTGTATGTCTTGTCTTGAGTGGGATACTAAACAATCCTTTGGTCTTCTTATTTTATTTGATAAAACTCATGTTTGATGGAGGATCAGGGGTTTGTCTTTTAGGTCATAGGGTGGGATTATTTTTATTTTTATTTTTATTTTTATTTTTTGTGCTGTGACTGGGGCCATTATGCCATATAAGATGATAGAAAGGGCATATGAAAATTCTTGCTTGAGCCGGATCTGCTTACATTGGCAAATCAATTTGCTTATCGTTCTTTGGCTAAATAATTTGTTTCTTGGTATGCTAGATGATTATTTATCAATCGAGTATATTGAAATAAGATATCAAAATTGCAATAATGTATGCAATGATGGTACATTATGATATATGATTAAAGAGGAAAAATAAAATTTTTATGACTTTTCATAACTCAAGCTTAACCAAATCAGAATATTTTTAAATCTCTAGTTATTTTTTTTCATCTTTAATAGTTAGTAGTTCTTTTGTTACTTTTATTGAGAAATTTTGAGTCAGTCATGGAAATTGGAAGCAAAGTTGGAAGACTAAAATTAACTTGTTCATAGTTATATTGCTGGATAATAACTAAAATACAATGCCAGGCTTTATCAGGATGAGTTGAAAATAAGGATTCATAATTGTTGTTCTTACCATTTGAGCACAATTGATGATATCAAATGGTCGTTCTACTTATATGATAGCTTATCTTTGTTTTGATTCAATATTCATTAATTCCTTCATTTGATTTATATTTTCTTAGTTAACTTTGCTATTAATCCCATGCTACTTGAAATGTTTATGTTGTATAATTTCAAATTCTGTAGGTGTCCTGCTTGCAGAAATTATAAGGTAAGCATTCTTAGCTTTGGGTGTAGTAGTTTCAAAATTTTTCATGTTTTAATTCCTTACCTTCATTGAGCTACTCTACAGCCTCATTATGAGAAGGTTGCAAGGCTTTTCAATGGACCAAATGCTGTTCATCCTGGGATTATACTAATGACGCGGGTAGACTGTGCAATGAAGGTATATTGATTCTATTCTCATGGCTTGTCTGTGCTAGCTTGACCATTTGGCGGATCTTTTTTTGATAATTTAGTGTCGATCAACTGATGCTTCATGTTCTTTTAATCTTTTTAGTATTATATCCAAGTTAGTGATTCATCTTCATTTGCTTAAAAGTTTATTTTTGCAGTGCTAATGTGAGCACTTGTGTAGTGCATAACCCCAATCTTTATGTTAGCTTAATCATTTGGCGGATCTTATTAGTGTTGTCATCGTCCTCATGAGCATCATCAACAACAACATTAGCATTAGCCTATATGACGTATTTTGTCATCTTTATGAATTTTTCATCTCCATTCATTTGTTTTGAATGGTACTAGATTGCTAAACTTTATTTTGTGAATGCTTGTTGCAGAACATCTAGCCATTTTATTTTGGTTTAAAGGATTACGTTTCCTAATTATTTACATTAATATTATATACACGCCTTAATCTCCTATCTTTAATCTTCTTTGAATATGGAAAGGAAAAGCGCCCGTTGCTATTGAATAATGGGATATAGGATGGTCGAGGAAGGCAAAGACATCTTCAATGAGAGATAAAGATGGTGGTGCTATGTGAGGATGATATCTGATTGATGGGATGATGGTTGATTGTGATGTCATAATGGTAAAGGGAATGATAATGGATGATCTAAGGAGAGATGATAATGCCATATAGTCGAGATTTGGAACTTGGTGTGGTGGTTAGAAATGCGAGGCAATGATTAACATCTTAGATGATGTTGATATGAGTGATTTAAAGGAGGGATGAGAGAGAGAGAGAGAGAGAGAGAGAGAGAGAGAGAGAGAGAGAGAGAGAGAGAGAGAGAGAGAGAGAGAGAGAGAGAGAGATGACTGGGACAAGAGCTAAGGTGGTGATGGGTTGTTATTAGTTTATAATTTTTAGTTTCTTATATCTTAGGACTTGGATCAAAACTGTTATTGGTTTAAAATGGTCATGAAGCAGCAGGTTCAAGTAGGTTCCTCTGACTTGATATAGTTTTGCAGACCTTATTTATCACATATAGCGGATCCAATTGATAATTGTTATTTTGGCTCTACTAAAGTTGCATATAATATGGTAGATTTTTCTTATAACCTTAAAACCATCAATTTTTGAGAAGATTTTGCGTGTTACTTTAACTCTTCACTTATTTTAGAAGAGGTATTGCCTACAAATTATTTTACTTGCATATAGTATTCTTTGAGCCTATGAATGCTGTTTTTGCATTCTTTCAACTCATTCATAGGTCTCTTCTCTTTAATTCAATTGTGTGTCCTCCTCAATAGGCAGTTGATGCTTAGTAAGAGATGTTGTGGTACTAACGCTTAACAAATTAAGTCTTTTTCTTAACACGAGTTTACAAATTGTTACGACTTTGATATGCGTATGCTTGCTTCCGCCCCAGCTAACGAGAGAGCCAACCGTGCAAACGACGAACCGGTCCAAGGAAGATCGGCCTGGACCGACTAGATCCAACCATACCAGCTGGCGACCTGGCCAAGCCAGCCGACCTACCTAGAGAGGAAAAATCTCTAGGAGATGTTGCAGACAATTTTAATGCTCTGGTGGGGCCTACACAATTGCTAATCACGTACTAGAGGTGGAGAATTAAGGGGGTTTTGGGCTGAAAGTTTGTAAGGGATTTTAGGGAGTATTTATTAGAGCTAATTGGCTAGGGTTGGTTTTTTAGGTTTTGATTTGCTGCAATTTTTCTTTTCTAGTAGTGTTCCAAGTGGCCTCTAGGGTTTATGGAGAGACGATCTACCTCTTGAACAGTAGATCAACATTGCATCTTGTTTGCTTTCGTTGATATTAGTAAAATCAGCCCTTAATCAAGTTCCCCACATCTCAATTGGAATTTATCCATTGTTTGTTCACTGTAATTCGTTCGGGTGTATCAAATTGATATTGGAGCAAGATCTTGGAGGAATGTCAATAGAGGTGGATTTGTTGGAAGGAGAATTGGGGCAAATAAGATCGGGAATGGAAGATGGGCTTACCATCATAAAGGATACGCTTTTTTCCATAGGGACCGAATGAAGGACCAATTTAGGAGCATGGAGGAAATAATAAAGTGGCTTCTGGAGATGCAATCCAAGAGCCGATGACTCAAATTGTAAACCCTAACTAAGGGTTAATCAGAGAATCCTTGGCCAAATTGAAAGGTAAGGAGATCGAACGAGAGGACAATGAGGAGGAAAACATCTAATACCAAGAGCTTCCTCCTAGGACTCCAAAAGGGAGGGGGTGTGGAAACTTTTGATGGAGGGGTGTGGGTCGAAAATTGGGGAGTGGTGCAAGGCTTGAAATATGAAGGAGAGAAGCGGGAGTTGGATATGGCTATTACCGAAGGAGGGAGTTTCATCCTAAACACATGTGGGTAAACGACAAGGGGAGAGGATCTTGGGATAGCGATGCGAGGGTAAGGAAACTAATGATTCAGATCTCCAAAGGGGAAGATACACATGGGTGAGTTTATCAGGTGGAGTAATACTTTGCAGTAAATAAGTTCACTGGGGAAGAAATCTTATGGATATGTTAGGAGGGAAAAACCCTAACATGGTTATAGTAGATGGAGGCGAGATATCCGATCCATTTGTGAGAGGAGTTTAAGGGTTGTTTGTTGGAAGTTTCTTAGTCATTCGGGAAGGTGATCTACATGAGCAATTCTATGCTTTGACTCAGGAGGGGATAGTCACAGAATATAGAGAGAGGTTCGAGCTCTTATCGGGGCGGCTGAGGGGTATTTCTGTAATATGGTTGGAGGGGAACTTCTTGAAGGTCCTAAAGGTTGATATCCAAGAAGCCCTCTAACCATTGAAACCGTAGGGATTGAGGGAGATGATGGAGCTCGCCCAGATGATGGAAGAAAAGAAATATGCGAAGAAGACCAACAAAGGTGACACCATGGAGTGCCTTGATGACCATGAAACCGAGGACTTAGACGGTGTCGTTTTAAAAGAAGATGCCCAAGGAGAAGAATATGGGGTATGAAACCGAGGATCTACTTTAAGCCCTTGTTTTTTTGCTTGAGTTATGGATGCTCTTATTGGACATTTATAGGAGGATATACCTTGGTGTATGCTTTTTGCTGATGATATACTTCTTGTGGATAAAACTAGAGAAAAAGCTCAAAAAAATTTTGAATTATAGAGGTCTGTATTTGAGTCTAAAGGTCTTTGTTTAAGTAGAACTAAAATTGAATACATGAAATGTAATTTTAGTAGTAGTAGTAGCTCTAGTGACAAAGTTGTAACTATGGGTAAATTATTAAAAGACATGAACGCTTTAGATATCTCGGGTCTATTGTTCAAAGTGATGGTGATATAGATGGGGATGTTATTAGTTGAGTTCAAGTAGGTTGGTTGAAGTGGAGGAATGCTTCAGGCTTATTGTGTGATGAGAAATACTGCTTAAATTGAAAGGAAAATTTTATAAGATGATGGTGAAATCTGCAATGCTCTATGGCGCTGAATATTGGCCTTTAAAAGAGAAGCATAAAACTAAGTTAAGTGTTTCCGAAATGAGAATGAGAATGCGAATGCTTAGGTGGATGAGTGGCTTTACAGTTAGAGACAAATTACGAAATGAATATATCTGTGATAGGGTTGGTGCAGCTTCAGTGGCAGACAAAATTATAGAGTCGTCTTAGATGGTTTGGTCACATTAAATGTCGCTTTTTGATGATCCAGTTAGGAGAGTAGATGTTTTAGATTCGACTTATGTTAAGAAAGGTAGAGGTAGACCTAGATAGACTTGGGCATATTGTTTAAAAATGATCTTAATTTATTAGAATTAAATGAAAATATGACACTCAATAGGACGCAATAGAAAAAAGGGATTCATGTTAACGACCCCACTTAGTGGGATAAAGGTTTATGGTTGTTGATGTAATGTGCACGCACATACAATTTTGTTTTGTTTTGTTTTGTTTTGTTTTTTTTTGTCATGTACATTAGTTTGGTTAGACTAATGCATTATGCCTAGGATTGGACTTGTTTGCTTGCTGGTATAATATCCCAATTTTGTGTCAAGTCAAGTGCTCTTAGTGGTATTCTAAGTCTAGTTATAAAGTCGTAAGCCCCAATCCGATTTTCTTAGAGTCTAAGATCTCTTTGTTAGTCAAAGATACTCTTGGGAGTATTATGAGTCTAATCAGTGTAAATATCTCTTAATTTAGGAGTATTCTTAGTGTCTAGGACCTCATTGTTAGTCAAAGCAAATATGCTCTTTTGGGAGTATTATGAGTTCAGTTAGAATAATTCTTTTTTAGTTGATATAGAGTGAGAAGTCCCCAGTTAATCTTATTTGAGTCTAGGATTTCATTGTCAATGTAAGGTAGATACTTAGAGAAGCATAGTGAGACTAGTTTGAATAACTTCCCTTTGTTTTTGATGCATAAGACCACAAATATTTATCTATGTTTATAGGTCCAATCTTTTTGCTAGATTGTGGTTGCATTTTTTATCCTAGCACAGCTTTTTTGAGCTATCATTTTCTTTGGCATTTTTAATGATTATTATTTCTTTGATGTTTCAAGGGTGTACAATCTACTTTGCTTAGGATCGAACTTAATTGCTTTATGGTATAATAAGTCTGACATTTATCTCAAGTTGAATGATCTTAGCAGTATACTAAGTCTGGTTGTAAAGTCATAAGCCTTTATCTAGTTTTCTTAGAGTTTATAAATTCTTTGGTTTTCAAGATAGATACTACTTAGAGTGTTCTGAGTTTAATTAGGTTAACTCTCTAAATTTAGAGTTGTAAGCCACGAATTATTCTACTAAGAGTTTATGACCTCAATTGTCAATTAAAGCAGACATTCTCTTGGGAGTATTATGAGTTTAATTAGGATAATTCTCTTTAGTTGTTATGGAGTTGGAAGCGACCAATTAGTTTTGTTAGATTCTTAGGCCTCATTGTCAATATAAGACATATAATTTTAGGAGAATTATTAGACAAGTTTGAACAACTTTCTACTTGTTTTGTTGTAAGGCCCATATATTCATTTTTGTTTCATAGGTCCAATCTTTTTGTAATATTATTCTTGCATTTTCTATTCTAGCACAACTTTAGTATCATTTTCTTGGACATTCTTTAATGTTTTACTGTTTCTTTGATTTTTTAAAGATGTGAAATCTTATTGGCTTTTTTTTTTTTTCCGATTTCTCAACCTTTCAAATATCGGCACACTTGTTCATTAATTATCCTTAATTTTCGAGCTTCCTTGAGGAAAATAAGAAAATTTAAACTTGTGATCAAATTAAATGTGATCCAAATCCTTACTATTATCCTATAGTATATTTTATTTCTGGCTTTCCCCTTTTTAAGATTATTTTTGAGCTTATTGGTCTCTGGCTTAAATGTTTAAACTCTGGTGTCTGAGTTTAGATATTTGCTTACACCTTTATCTAACATTAGAAATTCATAGTTCTAATAGCTCCCTTCGTGCATTCAAATCATATATATTTTTTTAAATTTATATGTCTTCAATCTTTGAATATAGAACTCAAACACAATAAATATAGCTCATCTATGGGGGCTTGACATTCTGGGAATCCTTGAGCTCATAATAAAATGAACCATGTTTTTTTCATTTACTAATTAAGGGAAATCTCTTGAACACATACCCAATCAGCCTTCTAAAGTACTTATTTTATTTTTTTATCTTGGAATTGTTGCATGTGCATCCTTTGAAGCCCGTTGGGTGGAATATCAACCATCATTTTACCCAATCATCCTTCTAAAGTACTTATGTTATTATTATTATGATTATTATTATTATCTTGGAATAGTTGCACAGGTCTCTTTTGAAACTCATCTGTGTAGAATATCAAACATCATTTTAATAGTAATATAGACCAAAATAAATGAATGATTATGATTTATTTTGGGCAGTGCTGAGAGCCATATTAATGTTACTTTTGATTCCCTTTTAAGTGTGTAAAATTTTATTTTAATATTCTTGAGCCACATATTCATGTTGACTAAATTTTAGCTATTGAAGTTGTATCCTCATTTTTCTTTATAATAAATCCAAGAAATTTTAACTTATCATGTGTTGATATTTTTTTGATCATTTAACAGAATTGATCAATCATTACTAATTTAACTTGCACAAAAATTGCATTCATATACATATCTTTATATTTGCCACTACTTTTTCTTATATCTGTTAAATTTTTTCAATAATGTTTTTGCTTTTTGCTCATTTTTTGGAGGCCTTAATTAACTCATCACATTTGCTGCAATTTGATCTTTATTAGTATTGATTGATGATTAGTAAGTTTACTCTTATTAAGTACATTTCTTATGCTGGATCCAGTGTTATCATAGTGCAAATTGCAAAGCCATACACAAAGCTTTATTTTTAATTCAAAATGCAGAACACGGAGCGAAACAATATTTTTATTAACTGAAATGCTAATAGGTTATATAAAACTATTAATGTATAAATACTTGTTTTATTAACTGAAATGCAAATGCTAATAGGTTATATAAAACTATTAATGTATAAATACTTGCACTAACTATTATTAAATATAAAGTATGATTTAAAATTGATATAAAAAAATGTGTTCAATATGTAACTTGAAGGCAAACATTGAGGGTGAACCTGCAAATTAAAATTTTGAACAATTTCTAATAGTTTGCTGCAATAATTAAAAACCTAAAAATTGTCAAAAAAATCTTAAAACTCAAAACAAAATCTAAAATTTAAAGCACAAGTAAACTAATAAGGTTTCAAGTTTCATAAGGTAAGCTAAATTAATTTAGTAACACTAGTTTCGTTTCACTTTGCATGTGAGTGTTTCAAAACAAGCTTTTAAAAGCATTTGTTGGATCTTTATTTTCATATTTCTTATTTGTTCTTTATCTCCTAAATATTTCTCCATTGTTCTGACATTTCTTTTGTTTTAGTACATGAGTTTTTAGCTTTTCGTTTGAAATAGTATACATTTAATTATCTCATCTTGAAAATTCTTTGAAAACATATCTTAACTAATAAAAATAAAGAAAAAAATTAAAAAAAGAAAGAAGAAACAAGAAGGGCTTATTGCTGTTTCTTTGATGCCATATTAGTTTTTCAGGTGACCTTTCGGTCATTAATGCTAGTTGATGTGCTAACTATATGTCTTTAAGAATTTTAATATCGTTTTTCCTTAATTTATATCAAATCATTTATTATGATGTTTGGCCATATGTTTACTCAAGATCAATAAAATCTAGATGATGGTACTTACAATATTTTTTATATGGTCCATTAATTACCTTATCACAAACCTCAGCTCTATGGGAGGTCTTCTTAGTTTACCATCAAATTGATTTTTCAATATCAACATAATTTTCTTAAGCCAATGTTCCATTAACATCTCAATTAATTCATTTTATGACTAATCCATCTTTGATTATCAGAATCATGAACATTTTCTTTATTTTTAAATACTGGTACCAATTTGCTCTTCTCTAACTATTTGAAACCTTGACATTAAGACTCTATTAAAAACATTTAAGAACAAATTACAAATACTATAATATTTCCCATACTTCTCCAAATCGTCATTGTTAGTATAGATCTCAACTATTAGATTTAAGGATTTACTTTTCACATCTTTTTAAGAGCCAAGTAAATATCACATTTTTGGATTAATTTATAAAAAATTTCATGATTTTATTATTTTGTTGCATTTCTAAAAACCTATATTAAATTTAGATAATAACATTTTTATCTTTCTTTGATGTCTTCGTATTTAACTAAGATTCTATACTTCTAACACATCTAAGTAGATTACAGTTTTCATCTATTTTTGTTTTCTCGCCTTAGCTATTTTATGAATTTCCTTTTCTCCTTAGTATCGTGCTTATTATTTTGAGCATTATAAGCAATGTTTTACTACATTTTTAATAAGATTTCTAGCCTTTTAATAGTTTGTTGTAAGCCATAGTAGTTTTTGGTCATTACCATTTTATAAAAGCACACATTTTTGCTATCACTTAACTATTCATCTCTTTCCTAAAATGTAGTCTCTTTCTAGGCTGTAAATTTCTTGTAATAACATTTTTAATGCAACTAATCATGTTGTTCCATATTAAGTTTAGTTCAATAAAAATCCTTAATTTTCTTACAATAAGTTCAACCTTGGCTTAATATAGTGATACTTTGATAATTTTTTTCCATAATGGTAATAAGCTGTGTAGCATCACTAGAAAGCTATGAAACACGGGCACAAACACGATACGGGGACACGACATAATTGATAAAAATATGGCATGACACGTCATTGACATGTTTTTATATTTAATTAATTTATTAATATATAATATATATTTTTTCATTTTTCTTATTAATATATCACAACACAAATTATGAAATAATAAATTTAACTTCATAAATTTAATTTATATTATAAAACCTTATGCTTATGAAAATTAATTTTTAAATTTAGATATATTGTGTTTCAAAAGAATTCATTTAACTTATAATCCAACCTATCTACTAAAATTAAAAAAAAATCCTATAATTACAAAAAGGGAATTAAGGCTTCGACGAATATTGAATTAATCTTCAATGCTTGATTTTGATGAATGTTAGAGGGAGCTTCAACATGACGAGTGAGGGGGTGATTTCGACTATGAGGCTTAATTAAGGCTATAAGTATATTTATAATTTTCTAATTCCCATCTTTTATTTTCTCGAAATTGTTTTATACTCACGTCTAATGCGGTGTTGGAGTGTGTCTTCGATGTGCTCGGGCCTAAAAAAATTCAGACATATATTTTATAGTGTCGAAGAAGGTTAGGAGCTTGTTAGACAAGTGTCAGTGCTCGATATGTGTCCGACACGGGTATGACAATGAGACACTGACAAGTGACATTGTTGTTCAAACAATAAATTTTGCTTGCCAAATTCTTAGTGCAAATTCATGCTTCGAATTCAGTTCATTCATGGAGTAGTTGATTGCTTTTTGAGGCATTCAACGTTTTAGATTGTTTGCAAAGGAGATTACTTGAAGGAAACTTATTGTAAATATTTATTTTAATACCACAAATTTGAGTTGAGAGAGACATGTTTGATCTTCCTAAATTTATTGAAGACATGACATGACCTAAAATTGATTGATGATGTGATTAGTGGTTGTAGCACCAGTATATTTTGGTCATTCATTTTCTTGTGAAGAAGAGGAAGGACATTAAGGGCCTTCTGGTTTGCTTGAAATGGAATGCAGAGTAAAAATAAATATACTATAATTGAAATGCGATGTATTTAAAATATTTTTGAGTTATTCTAGCATGTGTTAAATACAAAAGGTTAATTTTTACTTTAGTCTGAAATAAAATAAGATCAATGTAAAACCTAACAACAATTGTCATGGTGCCTGTGTTGGTGGTGGGCAGTGGTGGAGCTGACAACAGGTGGTGGTGTAGGGGTGATAACTTGTGCGGTGCATTTGAAAATTGGCCAAATTGATTGATTTTTAAATACACCAAATTTAAACTAAAAACAATTATTGAATTCACCAACATGTTACACTGCATACCATTCTCATTTAACCAAACCCAAAACTTTTGAAATCCTCTGGCTTTGGTTTGCATTACCCTCATAATACCGGTAAGCATTTGACCCCAAAATTGG
Organism: Phalaenopsis equestris; assembly: GCF_001263595.1. Classification (NCBI taxonomy): domain Eukaryota; kingdom Viridiplantae; phylum Streptophyta; class Magnoliopsida; order Asparagales; family Orchidaceae; genus Phalaenopsis; species Phalaenopsis equestris. Next base: position 711,756 of record NW_018165585.1, on the reverse strand, counting down.
GAGAATGAATGCTTGTGATTGAAATTATTAAGTTAGCATAAAGTAATTGAATATTTGATGTTACCTACAATTCATTGGAAACATGATTAGTGAGTTGTAGGACCATTATCTTTTGGCCATCATTGTCCTTGTGGAGAGGAGGAACACTACTAAATGTATATGAGACAGAGAACAAATTTGAGTGGAATTATCAAGCGAAGCGTGTATGGCCTTGTTTTTTTTTTAATGAAGGGGAAACTTTTTGTTGTAAATGGAAGGAGTGGTATACTGATTACTTGTAGATGGCGATCTTCTTGGATGTTTTGCATGATTAAGAGAGCCTCCTTTTGTATTTAGATTGGTGAGACCCTTTTATGGTTGAAAAGAGAGGGTTTTCATGATTTTGGTGAAATTAATATTGACAAAAGGTTGGACATTAAAAATATACCAATGAGCAAGAGCTACAATGGGGTGTGTACTTCTAAAGAGAAATTGAGCTCTTCATTTTTGTTCGTTTTGCAATCATGTCTCACATTTTTTTTATTTTTATCTTTTTTCTAATATCTCACCTTTCAGGTCCATGGAATAGCAAGAATTTGTTGCAAATTTGAGTTCATTAGTATCTATTACTCGTAGCAAGATATCTATCTTGTTTCTATTTTGTTCTCTTTTATATATTTCTTAAATCAAGGATTTTTTCATAGCATCTATAGTAGGATTTAGTTTGTTTTTAATCAGAGGTTTGGTACATTTGGATTTTGGGGATTAATTTAATTTGCCTTTCTCTGATTGTAAAGATTCAGCTTCCTTACTATCCTTTTCATCATCCCCTATTGATGTAACTTACTACTAGCCCATATACATCATTTTTTGTTGTGATGCTGTCTTTGCTTGTTTGCTTTTTTTGTTATTACACGCTTATCTTGCCAATGCTTCCACATTATCCAACATTTAACTCTAATACTAACCTAAACATTTTTAACTAGGAAGAAGCTAATGTGAGAATTCATCTTGAACAGTAGAAAGAAACTATTTTTTTCCCATTGAAATCTATCAATATTTGGTTTTTTTCATATTTACCTCTCATATGGGCCTGACTGTCACCTTCAAATCTTGGAGGATTTCTTTGGGTTATCTTAGGAATTGATTAGTTTATTCTCTTCCTATTTTGTGTTTCTATTTTTCATTCAAAATTATTTTCCTTCCTAATTTAGGCGAGATACTTTTGGTAAGGTTGTAAATAAGGAAGGATTGATTTCCCTATATATATATATATATACTCTATTTGCAAATATATATATATGCATATGTATCCTATTTGTGAATAATGAGATGAAGGAATTTTCATCCCCAAGTAAATTTTACATGATATCAGAGCTACGGAGCAAACTCTAGATCTTATTTCAGCGTCAGAATCCTTCTTGCAGCCGCGGATCTTTTCCCTGTCTAGAAGTTGCTGCTGTCTTCCTTTCCTAGCCACATGTCTCTATGATTCTTCCACCTACAGGTCTCAATGATTCTTCCACCCGCAGGTCCCAAGGCTCAGATCTCTTAGCCATGAGGATAGACATTACACCTATTACCGAGATCTTCCTCCATTTGGGTTGATATCATAATTATAGTCAATATCCCCAAGTAACTTGGGTAAGATAGTGCTTTATGTTGAGATCCCTGAGACTATGTTTTAGCTATCAATGATAAAGTTGTGTTCAATTTGACAATTCAGAAAGGAATAGTTTCAAACATTATATATAAGATGATTCTAATGATTAGAGATTCGTCTTCAAAACTTGCTTAGGTTTAAATTTCAAGCGAAAAAATATGTCAAAATATATAAGTTTCAGCTAGTTAAGTGGGACAAGCATAAATTCTCTTTTGCTCAAGTCTAGGATTTTGACAAAGACCAGACTCAATAAGCGGAGATTTGCCCGAGTTGTTGACTTTTCTCTTTATTCAACAGACCAAGACCGTAGTGAAGAGCTCTGTTTGTAGTCCTAAGTCGACAAAGCACATGATTATTTATTGCTCAAGTCTGGGACTAGGATGGAGCCCAGACTCAACAAACCAAAATGTGGTTGAGTTATTGGCCCTTCTCTTCACTCAATAAGCCAAGACCGTAGTGAAGAGCCCCATTTTTTCAGTCTGACGATGACAAAACATAAGACTATTTACTGCTCAAGTCTATAACTTGGATGGAGGTCAGACTCTTTAAGTCAAGATGTGACCGAGTTGCTAGTTTTTTTCTTCACTCAACAGGACAAGGTCATAGTAAAGAGCATTGTTTGTTAGTCTGACGACTACAATCACAAGAATGTTTATTGCTCACGTCGAGGACTCGAACGGAGGCTTGAAGCCAAGATGTGGCCTTTGCTGGCTTTTTTCTTCATATAATAAGCCAAGGTTTTAGTGAAGAGCTCTGTTTGTCAGTCTGGCAACAACAAAACATAAGACTATTTACTGCTCAAATCTAGGACTCAGACGAAGGCCGGACTCATCAAGCCAAGATGTGGCTGAGTTGTCGATTTTTCTCTTCAGTAAAATGATCAAAGCTGTAGTGAATAGTCCCGTTTGTCAATTTAACAACAAAAAAAAATATAAATTTGTCCAAATTAACAATTTCAAGTGATCTTATTTCATCAAATTTTCTCACCTGATCTAAGAATGAAGACAAAAGTCAAAGGTGACGATCATTGTTATGAACACATCAAGCCAATCTTGATAGGAGCAACTTTCTTCTATAGGTCTGAAAAAGTATTAAGCACCGGCTAAAGGAACTCCTCTCTTCAACAAATCCGATGAAGTGTGAAGGATAAAACCAAAGAAGCTAGCTCCAACTTTATATCAAGCTTAAAGCTGGCATCAAATTTTTCTTTGCTATCAAGATAAAGGGATTGCATATATTTATTTGGATTGACATCGAGGTTTAAGTGGAAATCTTCAAATATATTCAACTAGCTTCAGATTTTCCCTTCTTATCAAGACAGGGGCCGCTCATTTTATTAGGATCGATATCGAGCATAGGGTTGAGATCTTCAATTATGTCTCTCTTTTGTCATTTGGGTTGACATCAAGCTTCAAGTTGAGATCCCCAAATATATTTTATCTTTCGGGTTGATATTGCGCAGATGCGAGATCCCCAATTGAAATTTTTTTACCATATTGGTGCCAAAGTTATACTCAATCAGTTTGAGCAAGAATGAATATATTTTCGAACAAATTAGAAATAAGACATTTTCGGAAGTCTTAGATTCATCTCTTAAATTTGTCACAATGTTGTAAGTCAAGAGAATTTTGAGCTTGTATGCTTCGACATATTAAGTTGAAGAAGCAAAATTTGTTTACAGCTCAAGTTCATGACACAAGCATGTCCTGAAGGTTGGACTCAACAAGCCTAGATATGGATGAGTCACTGGCAGCTCTCTTTACTAAAAACGATCGTGGTAGGAGAGCCCCCATCTTGTTTAGTCTGATGATGGGAGTTGTCTTGTTTCCAAGCTTATTTGATTTGATGAATTTAAGTGATCCAAATCTAGGAAGTTTTCTTACCGATTTGATGGATTAAGGATGAATTGAAGTGATAATCTACACTAAAAAAATAGATATGTAGTCAAGTTAAAACATTCTCAAATATTTAAGTTCTAAGACCCGATGATATAAGAAAGAAGACTTTCTAAGTCTATAAGCTTTAGCCTTTTAAGTTGAAGAAGCACAAGATTTTTTGCGGTCTAAGTTTAGGACTCAAGCAGGTCCTGAAGGTTGGAATCAACAAACTCAAATTTGATCGTGTCGCTGACAACTCTATTCTCTCAACAAGCCATTAGAATGGCCGCAGAGAAGAAGTCCCTGTTTTGCTAGTTTAATGATAGAGGCTGTCAAGTTTCAAGCCTATTTAACTCGATAAGTTCAAGCGAACTATATCAAAAAGTTTTTCTTAATTCATCAAAAGGCCAGAAAAATCAAAGGAATGGTCATTTTATTTGAGAAAACATCAAATTGTGCTCAGTGTCTTATTTAAATTAGAAAACCCAAGCTTCTTTAAAAAAGTTTGATCAAGGGTAAGACTTAGATTGGAGAAATTCTTTTCTTCAATAAGTCCGATAAAACAGAAAGCAAAGGACCAAATGAGTTATCCTATAGTTCTTTCAAAGCTCAATTTTGAACTAAGTGGATTCAATTGTCAACAAGTTCGATAAAACATAAAACATAAGATCTACGATTTCTTGCCATTGACTCAGCATAAGCCTGAATGCTAGATCACTGACTTGCATCCTTCAACAAGTCTGCCAAAACACAAAGTTAGGATCGAAGGTACCCTCACTCACCTGATAAGTCGTTAGAGACAATTCAGGTCAATTCCTTAAACAAATCCGTCCAAGTATGAAGCTAGGATTGAAGGTATGCTCACTCACCCGACAACCTGATAAGTCTGTAGAGACAATTCATGTTAATTCCCTCAACAAGTCTACTAAAGCACAAAACCAAGACTAATGGTATGCTTACTCACCTGACAAGTCTGTAGAGAAAATTCAGGTCAAATCCTTCATCTTAAATGTAGTATAAATGATAATCTATACAAAAATTTTAATAGTTCGTGAAAAATCAAGATTTTATCACATGATTAAAATGGTGAATGAATAAGACTTTGATTAAATGATGAGTTTTAAAAGCCACTAAATTTGTAATATGTTTGCAAGTGAACAGAAAGTGGTATTTTATCTACTTAAAGTGAGCATATGCATGCATCCCTTATTCATTCAAATAAGGGAAATTCATATAACTCCAAGTCTTATATGTTTTGTTTTTAAAACAATTTTTGATTCAATTAATGTTTTAAAATTATGTATAAAGTTATCTAAAATAGCCAAATATATGAAATTAAACACCCGCATGTGCTTCACCAAATTGATCAAGTGTTTAAAATTAAATGGTCTGAGAATGTTGTACTGTCAAAGTTAAATTTGCACATAATAGTTCTTGCTCTAATAAGTGTGCAAAATTATTTTACGAAAATCTATGTTTATATTGAAGTTAAAAACTCATATTTTGAAATCAAATTCAAGATAAATTACGTAAGTTTTCACTCTGGTCATTTTGTCTGTAAGACAAAGGTTGTAAGTCAACTAGCTCGATGCTTATCCTCTTAAAGACCAGTTTTGATTTTAAAATAAATGTTCAAATCATAAGAAAAGAATTTGCAAGTTCAAATCATCCAATATGATCTTCTTTATTAGGACTGAAATCGACATAACTTATATCCTAAAAAGTTTAAACCGACTGCTCAAACTAATTTCAAATATCAAAGTTTTAAATGTGAAATTCTTTGATGATGGTTGTGTTGATAGAAAATTTCAACCGGAAAGATCTATTTTTAAAATCAAATTAAAAAGAATGTTTGAATACACTCAAATGATATAATTCTTAAACCCGATCCTTTATAAGCAAGACATATTTGACAAAATCTATGTACAATCATATTTCCTATCCTTTACAAGCAAGATGTAAAGTTGACAGGTTTCAAATCAAGCAATCAAATCCCTGACTATGCCGTATTGTTTGAAAATTTCGATCAGAGGATCAATTTTCAAATTAAATTTTAAATCTAGTTCTTGAAATAACATGCCAAAACATTGAAATTAATATCAATTACCTAAACAATTAAAGCAAATAAATCAAATTATATAAATTAAAATTAATCACTAAAAACTTAAAAGCAAATTTCGTCCACCTTCTGCAACAGTTTGTCATGGGTGAGAAATTTCTAATTTACTTCAGCTCACAAAGAGAGAACGTCACATCGAGTGTATTACTATGCTACACTCAAAATAATCTCATGTAGTAAGAACATTGCTCGAATCATTTGTTTGCGTGATTTTACCGCCAAATGATATTATGATATTATGGTCACAAATGTAACTCATATGTACCCCAACAACTTTCTACCTTTTAAGCTGTGAATAATAAATGATACATTTAATTGATACAAAACTTTCTATCAGCTAAAGTCGGCTTAAATATGTCCACCTTACACAAACATCCACCCCATATTTTACAATGGTCTCTTGGATGAACAACCCATGGTTGCTGACAATGTTTCTTCAGTCAGGTTAAGTCGACTATCTTCTCTGACTAAATAAACTAGGAACACATTAACCCGGGATGACGAAACCATAGGATCTTGATTCAATTTGTCATCATTTCCTCCAATTGCTTTAAGCTCCGAGTGATAAATTTTACAACTTAAAAGTATATATTTGTTGCTACTATATATTAAATTTTGAACTCTAAATGAGTAGCTATAATCAAAAGTGCTCTCCCGTTGTTAGAAGGGCTAAATAACCATAAGGGCTTGCAGCTATGGGAAACCGTGGACCAAAAATAAAAAAAAGTCCTTGCAAAATGAGAGCAAAATCTCAGGGTAGTGTCATATCTACAATTAGTGGTGACAAGACGAGCTTGAGCGAGCCAGGCTCGGTTCGTGTTCGACTCGTTAAAATACCATTGCTCGTATTCAACTCGTTTATATATCGAGCGCAACAAGATTTGTTTGTATTCGACTCGTTTGATTAGCAAGCCAAACACGAGCTGTTTGCGAATGAGCCGTTTTGACAGCCCTAGTCACACGGCTGTAGGATGTTAAGGGTAGGGGTGAGATTCAAATCTTATTATTTATATTAAAATATTCATTTAAATAAAATTTAATATATTTTATTTTATTTTTTAATTAACAATTTTAATTTATTATAAATCTTTGCAACTTTGTAGTCAATTATATTATTTAAAAATACTGCTCATCAATTTTATATATATATATATATATATCAATTAAAAATACAATAATTATTTCAAGCCAAAACGAGCGGAACAAGAACACACAAATCTTTGTTCGTGTTCGGCTCGTTTATATATATATATATCAATTAAAAATACAATAATTATTTCAAGCCATAACGAGCGGAACAAGGACACAAATCTTTGTTCGTGTTCGGCTCGTTTATATATCGAACGAAAAAAAAAATTGTGTTTTGCTTGTTTGCTTAACAAATGAATCGAATACGAGCTGTTTGCAAACAACGAGCCGTTTTGACATCCCTGTATACAAAAATCCAATCAGCCCTTTTGAAAATTTGACCCTCAAAGCTCTCAATAAAAAAAAAAAGGACTCCCGAGATATCAAATTTTTGGAGTCCACACAAGCTCGGTCTCTATAACATCTACTACCTTGCTTGACGAGGAATTTGAAAATCTGAGAAGATTTGGTTCTTTTCATGTTTACCTCTTATATGGGCCCGACCACCACCTCCAAATCTTGGAGGATTTGATTGGGATATCTTAGGAAACCTTTGATTAGTTTATTCTTTTCTTATTTTATGTCTTTCTATTTTTTATTCAAAATTATTTTCCTTCCTAATCTAGGTGAGATATGTTTGGTAAGGTTGGAAACAAGGAGGGATTGATTTCCCTATATATATATACATATATATATATATATATATATATATATATATATGTATATATAATACCTTAATTGTGAATAATGGGATGAAAGAATTTTTCTCCCCAAGTAAATTCTACATTTCTCTTTCGTGAGCTAGAGACACCCAATTGTAAGATGTGTTTCTGTTGGTTAATCTGATAAAAAGTTCTAAGAGTCCGTTCTTGATTCTGAAGCCATTAAATATCTTACCGGCCCAACTTGAACTGTTGTATCCCATCTCATATAGTCAACTACACCTTATGTGTTTCTTGGAGATTGTTGGTTGCAAATTTAACCATCCGATTTTACTTTTACATCTATGTAGTTTTTAAAATATTTGCAAAAATAGTAGCTCCTTGATTCATGTAGCACATTGCATCTTGGCATAATATTTACTAAAACCTCAACCTTTTGTGTTTTTGTCCATGTGGCATTCACCAAGGTTGAAATTTTGGAATGTCTTTATATGCCAAATGTTTACACTTTTATTCGAGGTTTGCGTAAATAATTGCATTCAATAGGAAAATAAATGCATGTACGTGCTTGAAATAGTATAATTTCAATTCTCCTAATGTTAACTCAAATTAACGCTTTTAAACATAAAGCGACTTAATAGAATACTATAGGCGGAATGGGAAGCTGACTTGTGATTCTATTTTCCTGAGAAAAGCTGTCATCTTGGCATGTTGACCTTCATTGGAAGAGGTATATGGTGAGAGCGGTGACATTTCTTTAAGGGGAATAAAGGAGAACTTCCGTTATTTGGCGGGCCCTAATATTGCCAGTATGTGTTATTGTTATTTCATTTCAGGAAGATTCTAATTAATTTATTTGTTGCTTGGTACCTTTTTGCTGACTGATTTGCATATTTTATCATTTCAATTAACAATTTATTGTATACCAATACACGCTAATGGGATTTAGTTCTTAACTCATTTACATATTATTTGTGAGGATAGTCTGCTCTTCTCAAGATTCAATAGATTATCACTTGCTGAGGTTTGTTCAATTTTCTGCAGTTTTGATAACCAGTCTTTTTTGCTAGACAGACTGGATATAATTTTAACTGTTCGATAAAAACCTTCTAACAGATCTGATTTGCTAATTTTAGATTGCTACACTGATAAATGATTATTGAGCATCGATTTTGCACTGTTCATAATTGTCCTAAATGCGCAGCATCCACATCTAATGACTAATCCAAATTTCTATTTGGTCTCCACTTGGCAGCACAGGTGAATACAAACCTGTGTGAGAAGTTTTCCGTTGGTCGCTACCCTATGCTTCTTTGTGGTCCACCTCATAAATTTACGTCTGCTGGATGGGATCCTAAGCAGGAAAAAAGTGAGATTATGTCAATTGATAATGCAAGGACAGCGGAACAGTTGCTTAATTGGATAAATAAAATAACTGAAAGGCAAGTTTTCACTTATTTTTCTTGTCTTTTTCCTTTTACTGTCATTTGTTGGTGCTTTTTAATCAATTAGTTCTTCAACCTTTAGTACTTCCTGTGACATTTCATTGTTAATAGGTGCATCTTGGATTATTTAGGTTTATATATATAATTGCCTTCACGGTCCTTGAACAGAAGTAAGGCTGGTTGTCGGGAATGTTTTGTAGATTCCTTATTTTCCTGTTCGTTTCTCTCATTCCTTTAGAAGGATTTAAGGATAGTGAGAGCATTGCGTCACTGCCAATTAGAATTATCTTCTAAATCGTCGAAGGTTTGTTTTCTTGTTTGCATCCCTTTCTGGTCTCAGAATTTTGTAAAATTTTAATGTCATGGATATTTTGTGCCTTTCACGATCTACAATAGAAATAATGTGGGGTAAAACTTGTCTAGCGTGTTCTGATTGATGACTGACATGTGCATTCTGAATAACACATAAGCACTATTTGTTGGGAAAGATTGGATGATTTGAAGAATGAGTACAAATTTGTATTCCATTATTAAATAAACTTTGAAACGAGGTTGAATAAAGGATTTTTTTTGTAGGGCTTTAGATTCAACCCAAATTTTCAATATGATGCGGTTGATAATGATGATTGATTTATATGCAGATTGTTTTGAAGTGGATATAACTTGATGACATGGGTGTCTTTCACTTAAGCGAGTATTGAATTTTTATGTTGTAGCATATTTGAGTTAAGTAGGAATTTAGTTGCAAGGAGAATCCTTGACGATCCGATTAATGACTTGAAATTAATCAATGTGAGATCAAATAGTTAGACGAGGAAATTTAAAATTCTCGATGTTCATTTTAAATTTTTATTTGCCACCACTAACTGTCAACAATTCAAATGAAATGAAAATGTCACCAAAGAATATAATTTAATTGACCAAATAAAAGTTCACTTTTTAAGTTGCTGACATCGCCTTCTGTACACATTATTTCCTCTAGTATTCATCTTATTTAAAAGCTTAAACCTGAAAAAAATATTAAAATAATGTAATGAATTATTTAAGATAACCAAATGGAGTAATCACATTTTTAAATCGCAATAACTCAAGAAAAAAAAAATGTATGCTGGTCTTTCATATTTCATTATAGACAAGCATAGAAAATTCTAATGTATGTGTTCATGACATTTTTTTTTGATGTAAATAGTGTAAAATTCTTTATGCATTAACCTTAACTTTACTTTACAAAGTTATATTTCTTAGATTTTGTATACTTCATATTCTTAACTTTCACATCCATCTTAGGAGCATCATCAAACATACTTAACACACTCCTAACCGATATTATCTCATCAGCACAACAATTTGTGATCTAAATTACACGATTGTTTGAGGTGGTGATGTGTCTATTCACGCTGGTTTGATATTCCTCTTATCGGCACAATAATTAGTGATCTAAATTTCACAATTATTTGACATGGTAGGGTGCTTATCCCTGATCGATACTCTCCCGTTAGCACAGTGGTTAGTGATCTATAAATTTTATTATTATCTAAGATGCCGAGAAAACATCTACGTGTGTGGGTAAATTGTGGTCCCCAACTAGTACCATAAGTGTGTGAGCTCTTCTTGGCATGCACATACATGCATATTCATGTATATACTATTGTCATTCTTCAAACATACATTAATTTCTTATGAACTTATTTATATTTATCTACTAAAGAATAAATGCACCTCTACTAAAATCGAAAGGTCAATGCATTTCTATTAGAAATTATAGGTCATGTAGTATGTGATATATTCATCTCTACTAGAATTTAGAGGTCAAGTAATATTCTGATATTTTTCTAGGAAAATTAATATTCCACTATTTATGCAACACAGCTAACAGACATGCTTGCTTCATGTAGAACAATATGAAGAATTAGCTGTAGTATAAACCTCACCATATATAGCATAAATATTAAAAATTTAAAACATGAATATATATTCAGAAGTAAGAAAAATTACTCTAAATTAGAAAAATAATTACTTACATTAACTTTGCTTGAAATCAAATATTCCAATTTCCTAATCTTGCAATTAATTAATTTTAAATTTTAGTACCTACTAATAATTAATATGATCTAACATTAATATTATAATAAACATATAATTTTAAATTTATTCCCTTAAATCATTTTTCTCCATTATCATCAACTCTCATTTCAAACCAAATATCACTTTTTCTCTACATTTTAATTTCTGCCGTTAATTCATAAAATGATAATCATTACGATTCAGATTAATATATGCTAAATTCCCAAATAAGAACTAAACATTAACCTAACCTCACTTAACTTCTTTCTTTGTTGCACAAAATCGATCTCTCACAATCTTTTAATTTTAATTGCCTTTCAAATTTAATCACTATTATTAATTCATAAAAGTTAATATCAAGTTGATATTTTTCATTTAATAATTCATATAATTATAACATGACACTCATAAAAGATAATCCTTACCTCCTTATCTGCTTTTGGTTCAAACTTCTACACACCAAAATTTTCGATGCACATGCTTGATTCAACACTCCGTCCACATGCGGATTGTGTATTCTCCTTCACAACAAGCTAGGATTGTTTGATTTCTCTCGTCTCCTCCTTCCTCATCTACTCGAACCCGCACATAAGGTCTCAGTTTTTCCTGTTCTACCCCGTACGGATGTGAGAATTCCTCTTTCTTGTTGCATAGAGCACATGTCGACGATACTACCCGCACAAGGGGCACTTCCTCTTTGTGCATCGAAATGCATGCTCACCATCGTTGTTCATCCTCATATCCTCAATACACCCGGACGACACCGAAAAACATCTCTCGAGTCCTTTAGCGGTGTCATCTTCCTCCTTAGCACACGAGCACTTTCTTTGCTCGAATGCAATGCAAAAGATATGAGGCTTTTTTCTTCTTTCTTTTGACTCACCATCGCTCTCTTTTGCTCGTTTGGTCTTCCGATTTGAAAGAGAACATATTTTTTATCCCTCGTCGAAACGTTGCGATGGTTTCTTATTCGAACTGACCTGTCAAATTTTCTTTTCTTTTCTTTTTTTCATTTTTTTGTTTATTTTTCATTTATTACAATCTCCCATCCTTATAAGAATTTTTTCCTCAATTTATGAAACTTCACAAGCTAATCTTTATTTTGATGAAATATGAACTATCCAAAAATCTTAAAAAAAGTCATTCTTGTTAAGTGCTAACAAATATAGATATGATAAATGTGACATCTTAGATAAGTTAATTGAACTAAACAATTCTTAAATATTTGAAACATAATAAATAACTAAAAGAAGACCACATCCTAAATAGGGTAACGTGACTAACACACTCAACTTCTAAAATGAAACTGCATGAGGATACTCAACAAAAGTCAACTAACATGATAACATAAGATAACATAATACTTATCAAACTCTACTAGCATCTACATCAGTAACAACATGTTCTTCAGGTTCTGGATGAGTTAAGGATTGGACTTTTGGTTGATTGTTTTGTCTTAGTTGCTCTTTATGAGTCACTCCACCAGCTTCTGTCATCTTCTGTTGATCACTCTTAAAAAGTAGATTCCTTCTAAAAAATTCTTTGAGTTGAATTCCTTCTTAATTTAGCATTTGATGTGTATCTCTGAGCAGAATTAAGGCAGTTCCTGATCTGATGTCCAAGCTGTCTACATGAGTAACACAGCTTAGAACCAAATAAGCATTCACCTTGACATAGCTTCCCACATTTAACACAGGTTGTCGGCCTGACTATTAACTTTATCCTCATATAATTTCATTTTTTTCCCATTATATTCTTCAAAATGAATTGTTGATGCCACTTCTTCCAAGCTTTTCTTCTTATGCCAAATCCCTTCACTTTTTTTTTGTCACTTCTTCCAAGCTCTTCTTCTTGTGGCGAGTCCCCACGCTTCTGAGTTTGTTGTCGATTTCCACTTGCCTAGTCCTCTCCGCTATGATCAAATAGTCTTCAATCCTAAGTGACACTAATACCTACCTAATTGAATCCTTCAATCCGGAAAGGAACATGTGACTTTTCTCTTATGCATTTGGATTAAGCTGTGACACATACCTCGAAAACATGATAAACTTCCATTTCATACTACATGATCAATCGATCTCCCTGCACCGTTTAATAAATTTATCTTGCATCTAGTTCCTTGCTAACAACGGTACAAACTAATTTCTGAAGTTTCTCTCAAACTGCCCCCACTATACCAAGTGGTTAGGTTGATCACCAAATTTCTCCTATAGCTTCCATTGCCATCATCTGCCAGGTTATCCCTCAAAAGAAAATGTAGTAAATAAAAACTCTTATCCTTGGTGTACATGTCATATCGTTTATAATTTTTCTCTACTATCATCAACCACTTTTCAGCTTTCACTGGTCCACCCGCTCTAGAAAATAATGGTAACCTCATATCCTGAGAGAGCTTCAAATATCCATCCGTGCTCCCTCATTGCTACTAACTTGATACTGAGAATTTTTGAATAGCTGATTCATAATAATTATTATTTCAACATTGATTGTAATATTTTGGGACATATTAGTTTCTATATTATCATTCATTATTTTTTCTACTTGATCATCTATAATTTTGAAATACAATAAAACAAGCTAATTATACTCAGTTAAAATTTCAATTTATACTCTTTATAACTTAATTCAATCATCCTAAGGTATCTTTCATTAAAAATCACATTGTGTAACTTAAACCTTCGACCGATCACTTTTGTCACGACCGGGCCAATGCTTGAAATTAACCAAGGAGGGGGAACAAATTGTCGGACCGTGAAATTTAAATTTTGTACATTTATTTTCTATTTTTATTTTCTATCACTCACAGTAAACAATCCAAATAAATTTGAAAAGCTACTAAAAATATAATTTAATTTAATAAATAAAAAATTTGGTTATTGACCCCGTCTTCTGTATACATTATTTCTTTCATTATTCTTCTGATTCAAAAGCTTAAATTTGAAAAAATATTAAAATCGTTTTTAAAAATCAGACCAGACTGATCAGTTTGACTGGTTCAATTGATTTAATTGTGAACCGGTCATTCATCCGATTTGGTCGAAGCTTTGAATCGTTTTTGCATAGAATCAATATTAAACTCTTAGAGTTGTGGTTAAACTGGCGAGCCGGTTAACCGGTGAACCGACTCGATTTTTAATGAACTGTCTGATTCAAATATTATCCAATTTTAATCTTTTGATTTTAGTCGGATGACAAAAAACAAGATGTTTAAATTAAAAATAGTGAAATTATTATGTCTTAAATTTTTTATTTGTAATATTGTTCAAAATATTTAAAAGTGGTCTTAAATTAAAATATTATTTATTGAATCGATAAAAATGATTTTAATGTATCATTATTTTCTTATTTAAATTATATTAAAATAATTTAAGTATTTATTATGTCATTCGGTTAAAACCTTCTGTTCAACCCCACTTGAATTATTTATTCTTGAATATTTTTCTTTCGATTCAATATTCGGTCCATTTTCATATTCTTATTAAAACAATATAAAGAATTGTATGCCCTTTCTTTCAATTGAGCTGATCGCCTCGCTTCGCTAGTTAGAGTTGTGCTCTTCCTGAGCTGATTGCGTGCGCCTAGAGCTGTGTTGACAGAGCTACTTCTTGCTGTATGCCCACCAAAGCACAGACTCTACTCACCCACTACTGGACTCTTCTACGGGCTGGTGAGACTATTCCACTACAGAAAAGCATCTAAGCTAGTGGTTATCTTGTCGTCCCCGACCAATATCATAAGGGGTGAACTCCTCTTAATATGCACATATTTCATGCATACATTATTTTCATTATTCATCGCATGCATTACTTTCTTATGAAGCATTTTACATTTATCTTCTAAAGAATAAATGCATGTCTATTAAAATCTAAATGCGTGCAATAATCTGATACATGCATCCTTGCTAGAGGTTAAATATCATGCGATAATATGATATATGCATCTCTATTAAAATTTAAAGGTCATGTGATACTCTGATGTCTTTTTAAGAAAACTAATAAACCATTACTTATTCAACAGAGATAACTTGTGTGCTTCATAATATGAAGAATTAAGTGTAGTTTAAATCTCATTATATGGAAGATAAATGTAACAATATTAAAACATGAATATAGATTTAGAAGTAAGAAAAGTTATTGTTATTAGAAAAATAATTACTCACCGTAATCTTATTTGAAATCAAATATTCCAATTTTCGTTTCTTGCAATCAAATAATCTTAAATCTTTATTCCTGCTAATAATTAATATGTTCTAACATTAATATTATAATAAGCATCCAAACTTAAATTAATAAATTTAAACTTTAATTTTAATTACCTTAAACTTTTTTCCTTCGCTATCGTAGATCTTCTTTTCAACCAAATATCAGTCCTCCTTTTGATTTATTCCATTAATTCATAAAGAAATGATCATTATGATTTAGATAAATATGCTAAATTATAAAATAAGAATTAAACTTTAACATTATCTCACTTTACTACTTCCAATCTTTTATGAGTTCTATGTTTTAACTTTATAAATTGTTTAATGGAAAATGTTATTAAGCTAATATTAAATTTTGTTGCACAAAAGTTGATCTCAATATCTCCCAATCTTTATTATTAATTCATAAAATTTAATATTAGCTCAATAACATTTTTCATTAAACAATTTATAAAATTAAAACATAAAACTCATAAAAGAAAAACTTGCGTACTCTCGGTCCAGTCTTCCACACACCAAAATTTTGCACGCATGGGCTCAGTTCGACACTCTGCTCCACACACGGGTCCCGTGCGCTCCTCAATTTCCCTTGTCTCATCCTTCCTCTTCTGCTCGAACCCACACATGAGATCTCGGTTCTTCCTCTTCTTTTTGGCACGCATGGGAGAACACCCCTTCTCTTGCTGCACAGAGTGTGGGTCGACGATACTATCCACACTAGAGGCACTTCCTCCTTCCCCTTTGCTCATAGAAATGCACTCTTGGCGTTGTCATTCGTCCCCACATCCTCAATGCACCTGAACGACGCCACAACACATGTCTTTCGAGCCCAGAAGTGGTGGTTTTCCTCCCTAGCACACGAACACTCCTCCTTTGCTTGAATGTGACGCAACAACAAGATACGAGACTTCCTTCTTTCTTACGACTCACTCTCGCTCCATCTCTTCTGTTTGTCTAGTCTTCTTATTTGACGAAGAACGGATTTGTTTCTCGCTCTCTCTGTTTTTATTCATTTTCTTTTGTCTATTTTTCTGTTATTACAGAAATGTTGATTAAGGAAATGAAAATGATGATTTATTTTGTAAATAATATTATCTAAAAGTTAAATGTAAAGGTGTATGGATCTGGTGTATTTTTTTTTATCAACCTTTAGATTTAAATTTCAATTCCCATCTATAGTGGTTTGCGCCAGATATCAATGGCCTCCAAAATACCAAAACATATAATTAGTATTACTTTAAATTTTTTGGTGGTCAGAAATGTTCCAGCTTCCAAGGAAAAGTAAATTTTATTTTACTTCTTAAACGTCAGTCTACTCTTTAAGATATTATAGACTGATTTAAATTATGCTTTTTTTTTTGCCAGTTCATTCAGTTTGGATGATGAAAAATATGATAATGGAAGTACTCTTCCATGGAATGCCACAGATCCTGAACAGGTTAATAATTGTGTGAAAGTTTTGGTGTTCATAATAGAATGTAGTATTCAAGACGCTAACTTACTCTTTGCCCGTTGGGTTAGATTGCTCGAGCAATATATGATGTTGAAGAAGCAACTTCACAGTTATTTGATATAATCACAGACAGCAAGGTATAGCTGTTCTAGAGTCGTGCAAATTTTAAATTTTAAGCCTGGGTGATTTTGTTTATTTATGTTTCAGAGGATCACAAAAGAAACTCGTGCCCCACTTATCAAGTTCTTCCAGCTTTTGATAGCTCATCATCCTTCTAAAAGGTGGTACCTCTACTCCTAAATTAAATACTCCTAAATTCATTTAATTTTGAAAAGATTTTTCATTTCTTTGGAAGTTTTTCTTCAGGTGCCGAAGAGGAACTGCTGAAATACTTGTCAATTTTGATGAAATGTGGCCTTTAGATTATTCAATTAGCCCACAAAATGCTTCCAGATCTTATCCACGAGATGTGAATAAAACTTTTCCAATTTGTGGAAAAGATGTTCCTCGTGGCTATTGGGTAAGCAATAAATCCTGTTCATACTTTCTGAACTGACTGTTCTCTCTGAGTAGAATTGTTTGTATGTGAATTGTATTATGTTGGTTTGCCTACTTGACAATATTACATTATGCTGCAGATATTTTGTCGTGGAAGCAGCAATGAAACTAGGGGTTATAGGTATATTGCTATGAACATCTTTTTGGTGCTTATTTGTTTTCGATCATTTTATGCTTTTGCTACTTATGTATGCTGAGTTTGGCCAAAAATAACAACTTTGCATATATTATTTTTTTGGTTGAAGAGCGCCTGTTGTAAAAGGGTATAATACACAGTCTCATCCATACTCTTCATGTTGAATGCATCATAAAGAAAGCTAATGTAAACAAATATTTCTTTTTAGGATAATAAAGATCTGTGATGTCATGTCATTTTATTCTTTCTATAAACTTTGACGCATAATTTCAGTCTTATGATTTACAGCATCAAGGTCTACTTGTCAGTCTAACAAAATAGTAGGTCTAACCGGTTTGTCCGCCTGAATTGTTCTTTCTTCAAGAATAATAACTATATGAAGAAGAAAGTTGTCATTCTAGATGTGACCTTGTTTACAAATATCTAAGGTTCTTTTCAAATAATACAATTTGACAATAAAATCTATGCCCAAGTGTGATTCTCAGGAGCTAGTAGATGGTAATTTTAAACCATTTCTCTATGCATATTTAATCATTCAGTGCTAAATTAAAATGGACTACTGAATGCATTTACTTGTTTGTAATCAATACAATGAAGCTCATGCTAACATTCATTGTAGTTGTGGCCTTTGGATTCTGCTACACTCACTCTCTGTAAGAATTGGAGATGGGGAGGCCCAACTAACGTTTACGGTTATCCACGATTTTGTTTACAATTTCTTCATCTGCGAAGAATGCCGGAGACATTTTCATGAGATGTGTTCCAGGTATATATCTAGAAGTGCCTTCAAATTATTTCATTAATAACAGTGTTACATGATTCATTGAAAAATTTTATTTATTTATTTTTTGCAATTGTAGTGCCCCGGTCCCTTTTAACACAACTCGGGCTCTAGTCCTCTGGTTGTGGCGCTCCCATAATAATGTCAATGAAAGGTTAATGAGAGAAGAAAAAGAGTCGGGTACTGAAGACCACAGATATCCTAAGATGATATGGCCACCAAAGGATCTCTGTCCATCATGTTCGTTCTCTTCTAGCAGTAAAGCTGGTCACGCCATTCTGGACTGGAACGAAGATGAGGTTTTTAAGTTTATAACGAATTATTATGGAAGTTTGCTTGTTTCTGCTTACAAAGATGACACAATAATAAACCGAAGAACGAACCAATCAGTTGATGATGTGATAACAACCGCACACGCCGTTGCCGTACCCGTTGGTGCCGCACTGGCCATTGCAGTCGCTAGCTGCGCCTTTGGAGCTTTGGCGTACTTTTGGAGGACACAGCAGAAGAATCGGAAGTACTTACACCACTCTTTAAAGAACGTTTGATTTGTAGGAGGGTAAACATCCATATTTTAGTTGATATGTTAGGAAAGAATCAGGTTCATGTGTGATAAGGCTTCTCTTATTTTATTAATCTGTCATTAATTATATTCTTTTGCTTCAGGCGGAAGAGCACAAATTAGGAAAAAAGAGGTATTCATTCCACTAACCAGGGCACAATCATAGTTTGTATCACGACCATAGAGAAGGCTCAAACTCGTCGCGTCTTGACCGATGTCTTCTTTGGGGACAATGACTGGAATTTTACTGTATATTTATTGATTATCCTGAATTTCAGACAATATCAGCATACGATGAAAAGGTCTTCTGACGTTTACACGAAAGGAGTTTGGTATGATTCTACAAATGAGCAGGATATTGAAATCAAATTCAGAGTATGTAAAAGAAAACATGATTTGTTATGAGTGCCCAATGTTTGCAATAATAGTTTTAGATGCCAATTATTTAATGTCTTGGACAGTCTTTAAAAGTTATCTATTATAGTTAACACATGTTATCTGGACGTTAAACATGTTTTCCACATAGTAACATTTGGTGCATAGTATTGTTAAACATGCTTATTTGACATTTATCTGATTACTTTACTGTAGAAAGTGATTTCAAGTATATCTGTTCCATGATTTCATCTTTATTTGGTCTGCAGCTGGTGGTGATAGTTGTTATAACCTTCATGTTCTGCCCTGAATTGATATTTCACTGGCCTCCTGTACAAGGCACATGTATAAAAGATAGGTGAATTAATGCCCTAATTGAAATGATAAGAATTTCTTAGAATATGCAGCACATTGATTGGAAATAAAGTGAATAATTTTAAGGTGTTTTTTGAACAACAACAAAGAAAAAAAAATTGCATACATGCTACTCAATTCCTATGTATTTACATATTTAACATCTAAGCTGTGCTTTTTGTACTTATATCACTAAGTATTTTAATATCAAATAAAAAGAAGCCACCATTTTGATTTTTATAAAGTGAAATACACTTTTTCGTGAAATGCATTTTTTCATGTAATGTTAAGATTCTATTTGAAAATTGAAGTTTAGGTGTTAGATATGGGGGTGTAAAGGAGTCGAACACGAGCAAGCCCAGGTTTAGCTCGTGTTCGGTTCGTTTATATTTCGAGCTCAAAAAGTGTGTTCGTGTTCGGCTTGTTTGTTTAGCGAGTTAAATGCGAGATGTTCACGAACAAAGAGTCATTTCGACAACCCTAATCAAATCAACATAAGATGTTAAGGGTTGGTGCAAGATTTAAAAATTATTGTTTATATTAAAACATTATTTGGATCTAATTTAACAATTTTTATTTTATTTTTTTAATTAATACTTTTAATTGATTATAAATTTCTGTAGCCTTGTAATCAATTATATATAATTGATGAGTAGTATTTCGAGCTAAAATGAGTCGAACATGAACAAATAAATTTTTGTTCGTGTTTGGCTTGTTAACTTAGCGAAGGAGCTGAACACGAGCTTTTTACGAGCCGAACACGAGTTGTTCCCGAACAACGAGCCATTTTGACAGCCCTAATTAGATATATAAATACATAGGAATTGAGTGATATGTATATAAATCTTCCAAAAAAAAAATAAAAAATAAAAAATACAAACAAGAATCAATGGAGGGAGCTACCTGCTGCAGTAGTTGCTGTTGCCGACACTGGAATGTAGTTACTGCTCTCAGCATTATGTATAGAGGTAGGCCAAGTGCAGCACTTCTTAGTAGCTGCATCTGATTTTAGAAGCAACATTTAAGCCAAATATGAAGGGTTCCTTTGGGTTCTATTTTCTAAAAAATTACTATACTTTTGGTTGGCTGTAGGTTTTTCTATGAAAGAGTTTTAAAAAATTTTATTGCCTTTCTGCAAAGAAAAAAATAATTTCACAACAATCTAAAAAAAAAGTTTACTTGTGAGAATTATATATAAAACAGTACAATAATCGAAATTGATTGGCCACAACAAATAACCGCTGTGGTTGTTAATGAAGTAATTTGCATACATTTTAAAAAATTGACTTCCAAAAAATCAGATGATTGACTAGATTTTCATTATATATATAACTTCCGATCAACTCCTATAGGTTGGACTGACCAAAGGGCGGACCCCCTTTCCAGTTCGTGTATAATTCAAATCCTCCCGAAAGAGCTGAGATTCAAACCTCCGACCAGAGGGTCTTAAACCAAGGCCGCTACCAATAAGTCAGGGCTATATATATATATATATATATATATATATATACATACAAGGGGGTTAGATTTAAAGCTATGGTCACCAGGCAAGAAGTTACCATGAAAATTTGGAGCGAATACTGCCCTGAGCCATTGTTGATTGTAGGAAGTGCTTCCCGAAGCAACAGAAGCAGCAGAAACTGAAAGCAAAATATCAACATATGTTGCTAATAACATTATAGCAACATTATATAAAAATTACTCACTATCAAAGCTACTGAACGGCAGTACAAAATGCTTCTTGAAATGGAGTGCTCATTAAATTCAGATGGTATTGTTTCTCGGTAGAATGGTGCTGTTGTCATCAAGTTCATGCTCGTTCTTGCATGCAGGAATAACTTGGGTGTTGCATTATAACCAGGCATGAATGGCTGGATCAAAGGAGAGTTATGAGATTTTATACTCGAGTTTTTTATTCGTTCGATAGATTTAAAAAGAGAACAGGGTCAAAATGATTCGTTGAATCTTTTTATGAGGTCATTTTAGTCTTAGAGTTTTAAAAATGATCAATTTCGCCCCCATACTCTTGTAAAATGGGTTGAAATAGTCTTAATTGAAGAATATTTTTAGCCACCATTGAATCGGTCTAGGACTAATTTAATATCTTTACGAACTCTGAGACCAAAATGACCTTACGTAAATAGTCGGAGGACTATTTTGACACTTCACGTTCAAAACAAAAATAACAACATTATATTACATGAAATTAAACAATTTATGTCTTTTCTTTTGCTAAGATAGATTACGATGGCTTGACCAGGATTATGGATTTCATTATTGGAGGCAACTAGAGATCAAGATAAATGTTAGAGCTCTACAAAACTAATATATATATATATATATATATATATTACATTTTTACATATAAAGGATGAGAATAAAAGAAAGAAATAAGCATTGCTTTTTTAACTGTATTATTAAAAAAATTAAAAGGGGGTATTTACGTACAGGCCTAATTTTTATCTATCTACATATCTAACACTTTAGCTTTATTTTTACTTTATGCGACCCAAATTTTCAATATCAAATAAAAAATAGCACTAATTCAATTTTTAAAAAATAAAATACACCTTTTCATGCAAAGGTAAGGTGGCATGTAAAAATTGAAGTCGAGCATTAATATGCAAATGCATAGAAATTGAGTGGTATAGATCTAAATCTTCTAATTTTATAATAATAATGTAAATGGTGAAAAATGAGTAAAATGATTTAATTGTATTTTAAAAATACCAGATAGAAAAAAAAAAATATTATTGAAGTAAAATTAATTTCAATATCTACATTTTATTTTTTCATGAGTTTCTGGCCTGATTTTTATAACTCAAATTAGTATTTGGTTTGATTTAAGATATATTAATTTAGGTTATTTTAAAAACCATACATTTCATATTTGGTTCAATGGTTCACAGGTTTGATCGTTGGTTCGACCGATCAACTGTTTTTTTTTTCATTTATTTGAACCAATTAGAACTCTGGTTCTGTTAAATAGACGAATTTGATCCCATTTTAAACCACTGATATTAACTATATAGAGCAATTTATATTTACTTTTTGTTTTCTGAATTGTTTTTTTGAATAATTAAATTAATTTATGTCATTTGAAGAAAATGTTATAAAAACATAATTATTATTCATTTGGTGCGGCTTATTTGCTGCGATGCGTCCCAAAAAACACAACATGAGGAGCGGCCGTGTTTATGAGAAAGCCATTTTTCGTGATATGTTTACAGCCCTACACTTAAGTCTCTTGCGATTGCTGTCTTCCTCTCTCCCCTCTTATGTGCTGTTCTCCCCTCTTTTATCTCTCACGATTTTTGCCCTAAACTCACATTTGATCTCTCGATCCTCTTCGATGCAAGGCTAGAGTTTGGTTCCTTTCTCTTCTCCTCTCCCTCTCCCATCTGTTCTTCGGTGTGGTCTGGATGATTGGTTGGTGGTTCTTGCGGTGAGCTTGTCTTTCCTGATACCTCTCCCTTTCCCCTTGTTCTTCTGCTGGGTTCAGATCACTGATTCTCCATTGCTCCCACGGTATTCTCAACAACCTTCTATCGAGGCATTTTGATTTATGGTTAAAATTTTTTATTCTTTGTTGTGCTATAATGTTTTTGGTTTGTTGTGTTGTGATGTTAGAATTTGGGATTTCTCTTGGTTATCTGTGCTGATGATGTTAGAATTTGGGATTTCAGTTTTGGCTTTATCCAATTGGTTTGTGCTGTTGGATTTGAAGGGTTGGTTTGTGTTGTAGGATTTTGTAATTTTTGTGTGCTCTCAATTAAAATTTCGGTTTGATTGTCTTCCTTTACTGTTCGTTGTCTGGTTGCGGATTTGAATGTTTATGTTGTGATGTTAGTTTTTGCCCAAAATTTGGTGGTGGTGGTGATTGCATGTGTAAATTAATTGAAATACAAATGGGCTATGTGGTAGTGCTATATTGCCCTTTTTGGTAGTGGTAGTGGTGGTGATTGTAGTGATTTCCCAAAATGATAGATTAAGATATCTCAGTGTGGATGTGATGGTGTGTGGTATGGAGGTGATGTTGTAGGGTGGTGGTATGGTGTAGATGTGACAGTTTGTGCTGTGGAGGTAGTTTTGTGTCGGTGTGTGTTATAGAAGTGGTGATGTGGTGGCGTGTGCTGCAAAGGTGATGATGTGTGTGTATGGATGTATCAGTATGTGGTATGACGGTGGTGTTCTAGGGTGGTGGCATGGTGTGGTTGTGGTTGTGTGTGTGTGCTATGAAGTTGATGATAAGTCAGCGTGGATGTGGTGGTGTGTGGTGTGGAGGTGCTGTTCCAGGGTGGTGGAGTAGTGTGGATGTGGTGGTGTGTGCTATGGAGTTGGAGATGTGTCGGTGTGGGTGTGTTAGTGTGTGGTATGAAGGTGGTGTTGGAGGGTGGTGGTGTGGTGTGGAGGTGATGGTCTGTGATGTGGAGGTGGTGGTGTCGTGTGCTGTTGAGGTGTCAGTGTGTGGTATGGAGGTGGTGTTGTCGGATGGTGGTGTGGTGTGAATGTGGTGGTTTGTGGCATGGAGGTGGTGGTGTGTGGTGTGGAGGTGGTGTGCAGGTTGTTTAGGGTTTAGGGTGGTGATGATGTTATGGCATGGTTATTTTCCTTTCAGTTGTGGTAAACATTTTTATGGCAAATATTTATGTTGATTAGTTCTTTTCATGCTAGTAATATAATAATTAAGACAAAAGAAGTCAGTTCATCTGTTATGTGGGATAAAGATACAAAAAATAATATTTTGCGACCTTTGCTTTAAGGAGGTCGAATTGGGAAATAAGCCAACAACCTATTTTTACAATAAGGTTTGGCAAAATATTATTAAAAGGTTCAAGGAAAGTATAGGTTGGGAGTACAATAGGATTCCATTCAAAAATAAATGAGATCAACTAAAAAAAGATTGGAAACTGTGGAAAGAATTAAAGTGAGGATCCATGAGCTTGGGTAAAGATCTAATAAATCAAATAATTGATGCTTTAGAGGAATGGTGGGAAGAGAGATTGAAAGTGAGCATTTATGAAATGTCCACTGTTTTGATCAAGCTTTCAATTTTTTCAGACGCATCAACATATCCTATGACTTTGCAGGTTGCGTCAGCTGCAAAATAAAATTTAAATACAGTGACATCGATCCTGAGCTAGAGAAGAATTTAGACCATATGTTTGGTATTGTCATGACAAAGGGCAATAATGCTTGTACCCCTAATGAGATAGGGTTTGGTGGCATTGCTGAAAACTTTGATGCTGAACAAATAGGTGATTCCAATGAAGGTCATAGCCCAAACCTCATTGAAGTTGAATCCACCAGCCGATCAAAGCCTCTTAGGGTTGAGAAAAAGAAAAAAATGTGTTGTTTTCGTTAGAAATCAGTTTTGACAGTTGGTGGCTTCATGCACCAATGAACCTAGCCCATCACAAACAACATCCATTCAATAGCTTATGCCAATTCTGGAGGGAACTCTGAAAAATTATGAGGACATGTCGTCGTGTTTGTTCTCTATAAAGTTGCTTAAAGACTCGACCTGGAGAGAGTTCTTCATGACGATAACCCCTGAACGTAGGGTGTATTATTTATGTTATTTTTATGCAAACAGGGACACTTGAGGGATACTTAAATTTTATTTTATTGTAGTTGGACATTTTATATTTGCTTTTCAATGGGCTATAGTCCGTGATGCTTTGTATTTTTATTTTTTCATTGAGATGCTGTTAATGGTTATTTGCATTTCTATTTTTCATCATTATGTTTTGTATTTGTTTCTCCAATTTTATTTGCATGTGGTGTTTGTTTATATAATTATATGATTGTAGCTAAATCAATGATTCTTATGGTTAGCTACATGGATTCAAATAGAGAAAGATGCAGAAAGAGAATTGTAACTATAGTGTGTATGATGTATGAATATTATATATAAAACACACTCCTTGCATGACATCCATGTATATTTGTGACAAGTGGATTGGGGAGTTGCTTGCAGGTCACATAACAAGATTCAATAATATATGATTTATGTTTTTGAGACCTCACAACTGCATAAATCTAAATTGATTACTTCTATTATCAATTGTTACTAAAGTTACATCTAAGGGTATGTGCTTCGTGTTTTTGAGCCTTACAGGAAAGATAAGCTTCAATGATTTCTGATAACTCCAGAGCATTGTACTGCTACTATGGACTATATTGTTCCCTGCATACTTTGCAATAGCCCATAGCTACATGAGATAGTTTTACAGGTGTCCAAGGAGAAGAACAAAAAATTATAGCTTTTTTAGGTGGGTAGATGGGTTGGAGGATTTCAAAATCGAGAGTGATCGGGCGTAGACAATTTCCCTGGAAGACAACTCATCTTACGACATACAATGGATGTATTTTAAAAATAATATTATTATATTATTAATTATTATTTTATTAGTGCTTTTCTTAAATTTTGATTGTCGTGTTACTCACTATTTAGTGAGGTGTCTATTTTATTTTGTAATGTTCAAACTGAATATTTTCTTTCAAGTATGGAATGTGCTATCAAAATTAGTTCTGTTAAAAACACCATTATAGTACAGGGACAGAAATATCATTTGTCAGAAATAACTGCAACACAACTGTTTCAAAACTATAAAAAAACAAACAAACAATCAGTTTATCCACAACAAATTTTGTGTATTAGCATCCTACCACAATTGCTGCCACAAATAGACCCTTAATCCATGAAAGTTGAAAATAGTTTTTTTAGAATGAATGTTTAGTTATCCTCTAAAAAATTCACTTTAAAAGAATTTAATTTTTATTAGTAATTGTAAATTAAAAAACTTTTTAGCAAAAATCTTATAGATATCTGACTGTCGACATAGAAGATGACGTGGCGCTTTGGAACCGACCAAGGACAGTTCAAGGGGGGGGGGGGGGGGGGGGGGCGGGGGGGGGGAAGAGGGAAAGGAGAAGAGAGCGGGAGCGCGCCTCAGGGGAGTCAGGGCCGAAAGGGGAAAGGGGAGATCAGGTAAGAGATTTTAACCTAATGCATATATATATAAAGCATATCTATCCAGTTTAGCTTTTGTGGGCTTAATGAGAAATAACTCCAAGATGGGTAGAATTGACCACCCTTCAAATTCTTATTGACACAAAACTCACACGGAAAAATCCGCATCATTTCACAATCAAGTAGAACAAACGATAAAAATCACTTGAATCTAAAGTAGTCGGCCGGGACCTCCCGATCCACCCTTTAGCCATAGTTATATAGGAAATGACCTAGTTTTTCATTCCCTCAGGCTCCCGGTGCGTGGCTGCCCAACCTAAAATATGGTTGGGTGCCATCTCAAGCTCTCGACCCCATTTGGCTGGTCACCATTTCAGGCTCCCTACCTTATAATTATGTATTGAACAAAATGCCCCCACTGTACTTGTTTTTCCTAAGGGTACTAAATGTAATTTTACATCCCTCATTTCTATAAATAAGGTTTTATATCATGATTAAAGGTTACACATTTTTAATTTTCATTACCAAGATCTATGCTCTCTTCCCCTCTTCCGTACTCTATTCATTAGGCGTATCTCCCTAACAATTTTGGATTCAAAATCCTAAAAGGTGTAATGAGTGTGGATTCATGTCAAACAGAACAATCACAAATAAAAGAGAGTTGTTAGATAGAAGCATCCAACATAGAACAAAACAAAGAAGATTTGGAGGAGCTCATGCAATGAGGAATGCAAGAGTTAACAACTCAAATAATGGATCAGGTGTTGAGCCAAATCGTAGAAGTCCTGAAAGCCATCGTGGCCAAAGTAGAAGAACAGTGAATCCTCTCATCCTCCAACCAGAGCCAACAGATTGCCAAGTCTAGAAGAAAGCCCCTCCAAGCAGCGAGTGAAAACTGAGGGAGAATCCCATACCATCCATCTGATCGAGGTATGAAGACTGCCGATCCACTCAAGGCAATAAGGGGTCCGACTGATACAATGATTAGAGGGGTCATACAAAGAATTGTAACTAAAAACTAGGTCAATATTATGAGAGGCCAATTAAACATTATGAAAAATCCATTGATGAGTTTGAGGGACCCCAAATCACTCCATTGAGAGTGTCGATGGCAGAGATTTTGGATGTCATCCAAGATAAAGAGTATTTCAAGTAGGCAACACCAATGAGGGCCAAAGCTTTTCTTTGGGATATGAGGAAGTATTGCAAGTAGCACCAGGACCTCGTACATGATACAGAGGAATGAAAACACCTATAAATCCTGATTAAGGAGCTTATTAGAACCATAAAGTTGAAGGCTTTCAGAACGCTCGGGGCTTTGAGTTAGAGGCAAGGAAAGACCCCGATAATAGAATTCCCAAATGGACCCGCCTGAGAAAATGCCATCCATGTTGCTGGGATAGTCGTGACTATCTTTGGAGGGACAGAGTTCTTCCACTAAGCATCTCATAGGTGGTATAGGATGTAAGAGTTATGTAATGTCACATCCACATATAAAGGAAGGAAAACTGCCCCCATCACATTCACTGATGAAGATTACAACGATGGCATCATTTTAATGGGGATGATAAGAAATTTCTAGGTTGAAAGTATCTATCAACACTAGAAGTTTAGTAAACATTCTATTCAAGTCAGTGTTTGATAAGCTTAACCTTTGATTGACCGGCTAGTAGCACCGGTTGACCTACTACATCGCTTTTTTGGGAGAGAGTAAGGAGGCCCTAGCTGTTATGCTACTGACACTTACCTGGGGGGAGGGCAAGAAGTAGTTCATGGAGAAGTAGGACTTCTTAATTATAGACTCATATCCTAGCTAGAATGCCATTTTTAACCACCCATTGTTGAACCACTTCAAGGCTATAGTGTCTACTTGCCAAGCCACAATCAAGTTCTCACGAGGTGAAAAGGTGATAACCATTCAAGGAGATATGGAGTAGTCCTGAGTCTACTCCCCTTGGTGGTAGGGAGTGAGGAGCATGAGTCGCCTGAGTTACAGTACAAGTGGGATGGGGGTCTCAAGGCCAGCAAGACAACCTTGGAGATTCATGTCATCAATAACAAACCTGGTAAATCTTTCTTAATAAGTGAAAAATTTAATATAGGAATACTGGTAGACATCACCTGATTCAAATGCTTTGAGATCATCGTGTCATCTTTGTTTGGTCCTCCATGGAGATGAAAGGAATACCGGTCGACATCACCTATCACTAATACCACAGTTAGACTGATAAAGTAAAAAAAATAGGAACTCGATAGCTGCACTGGTTGAGCCCATCAAAGATGTGGTGCAGAAGCTAAAGGAGGTAGGCTACGTATGGTAGATGTAGTACCCTACCGATACACCTAAAATATATAGTATTTTTGTATACATTTTTTCACCTATTTTTTGAAATATTGCGCTTTAATGAAAGATATTTATGTGTTTTTTTCAGGTACAATCAAATCAATGAAAAATGATAAAAGGAGTGAAAAAGGATCAAATTTAGAGCAAAAATGAAGAAGGTACAAAAATGAACTGAGACACCTAAGCATCCAGTACTCGCGCTTACACGCCAGTTATTCAGAGAGAGTTGCGCCTAAGCACTAGGTACCCCGCACGTAAGCGCTAGAAGTAGTTATTTGATGATTCATTGAATTCATATGAATTTTATAAGAGGTGTTTGAAGCAACTCTTGGTAAAAACATGGGAAACAATTCATGTACATGAAAATTCATCCAATTTGATTTTGAAAGGAGGCAACTTCTAAAAGATTCATTGAATGGAGATACATTTTAAAGAGACACCAAGGCACCTCTTGGATTTTTATTAAAGAAGACTTGGATCATCAAAGGGAGGGCCAACCAATCCATATCCAAGAGCCATCATTCATCATAGTAACCGTCGCCTGCCACCTTTTTATTTTATTTTGAGTTTTAGTTTGTATTGTGAGTGAAGGAAGAGAATTCAAAGGAACTTCAAGACATTTGGTGGAGAGGATTAAAAATAAGTGTTTATCTTTATGACTACATTTGGTTTTAATTTAGATTTTTTTTTATGTGCATGATTTCTACTTTTAAACTCAGGTGTGGTTGTGTTTTCTCTATGAATTCTGAGTAGTTTTCTTAATCTTTTTCCTTAAAATGATAAGTGATTAAGTATTGAAAGGAAGCTATGTGAAGTATTGGACTTCAATGTTGGAAGAAGTTATGATGATTTGAAACCTTGTACTTCATTTACTCATTGATTTAACCAATTAAGATGTTAATACCTATTGTGAGACATGTAAGATCCGAGATGGTATTGTCTCAATCAACAAATGGTAAGAATCACATTTGATTTTATGGATGAGAATGTAGTTCATGGGGTTGAGTGCAAATAAATAGGGAAATAAACTTTCAACGGTGTAGAATTAGAGGACTTTAGAGTGATAAGCTAAAGCCACCAATTTGATTTATAATTTTAGGTTTTGATACGAGATGTTAGTCCCCATGTGGAGGCAGAAGAGAGAACTCTAGAATGAGTGCTAGTATCATTCCTACCTAACCGGTCTTCAAAACTTTTCAAACTATAGATTAGCCAATGTTCTTTATAGCATCTCTAGTAAGAGTAAAGAATATTATTGCTTCTATTTGGCACAATGAACGACTTATTGTAAATCGATAAATACAAGAATTTGATGACGCTACTAGAAGATTTATTTTCCATCAACGACGTCCAAAGACTTGATCGCGACTTTATAGATGTGTCTAATTTGATTAAGATGTATAAATATAATATTCAATAATGTTAAAGTCGAATTTGTCAACGCAAGTATACGTATCGCTCAAGTAATATAGGGCTCTAATGGAGTCCTAGATATCGATCCCACAGGGAGTAGTTAAATCTACGAACTAAGATTTTATAAAAAGCAATACTTCAATTACAATAACGAAATTCAATTTGTTTATCTGTCACTAATAGAAAATTGAAATAATTATGTAATTTTATCTATAAAATAACTAAAT
>NW_018165585.1:680854-681312 GCF_001263595.1 Phalaenopsis equestris | reverse complement strand
TTACCCTTTGGTCCAGGCATAAAGAACATTGACTAATCCTATGCTTGTTTACTGAATCTGCGGCTAGGCTGGGAGGATACCTGCTTTCACTTCAGAGCTCCCACGTTCCCCTCACTTGAGGGCTAATATCTACACTTCAACACCCAAACAATAGGACCGAATTGGGGATTTTAGTCTGTCACTCTAAAATCTCTAATATCTAATCACTCCTATTTATTTGCACCCAACTTCCAAGGGCTTTGAACTCCCTGAATCTTGGATGTAATCTTCACTTTAGTTGTAAAACTCAACATATTTTAACATATCAATTGGCCAGAATGAAACTAAATTAAGATCGAAGTGAAAAGATCATCATAATTTTTTAAGCATTTTCATGGCTTCACCAATTCAAATCACCATTTCACAAATCTCAAGACAAGGAGAAAGACAGAGAAAACTACTCAGATCTCATGGGGAAA
>NW_018165585.1:677162-680762 GCF_001263595.1 Phalaenopsis equestris | reverse complement strand
CAAAGTTCCTCTGAATCTCTTCCTTTCTTTACAGCACACAGAATTCCCCTGCGAAGTAGCAAGGAGGAAGAAATCTCTCACTTTCCCTCAACTCTTACAATTTCTCAAAGAAATCCTCACAATCATTACACACTAATGGAACCTCTCTAACCTCCAGAGCCTCTAGACTCTCACCTCCTCTAGGTTCTCCAGGCTTCAGGACCTCCAAGACATCTTAATTTCCGGCCAAAATGTTCTTTTAAAGTTGTGGATGAGCTTTCCCAAGAGTTACCTAAGCATCCCTTCCAAAATTTGGCCTTATCCAAAGCTTGAGTAGGCATAACCGTCGATCTTGCCATCGGCGACCTCGAGGGCGCCGTCGGCGGGCTTTTGAAAATTTTTTATTTTGGAGTCTCGGGGAATTCTTTTTTTGTATATTTTTGCTCCAATGACCCTAATTCATCATTCCTGCAACAAAACATCAAAAATACCTTTCTTTAAAGTGCAATATCATTAAAAATAGTATAAAATAGGTATGAAAATCTCAACATATTTTCCTTTGGTCAAAATCCCCCAAACTTAACTATTACTTGCCCTTAGGTAATTTTAGTACTATATAAAAATTATGATCTACTATAGTAAAGTCTTAATTCAGAAATACTATAAGTTTGATTTAAATAAATGTCATAGTGAGATTTTCAGAAAAAATCAAGTAATTGAATTAACTCTGTAGCCACCAGATTATCTAGTCATCAAATTTTAAGAGTTCTAGTCTTCTATTTATTTCAAGAATGACTATATGTTGTAATATTAATTCACTTAGAATATCCAAAAGATAGGAACTTCATGAGAACTCTACTAGTAAAAGACCTATTCCATAAATATAAGTTCAGGAATGTATTTCAGTTTTATCTTTAGGTAGGTCCAGTGAAGCCAATTTTTGATTAGGCATATCCTCAAGCTTCTCCTCACTTCCATAATTTTTTTTCTTTCTTTTCTCTTTTTCATTTGAATTTTTTTCAATCCTATATATTTTTCTTTTTATTTCAGGGATTGTTTTGAATCCTTTTGTTTTCCTTTTTCAAGTGAGGAATACTGTATCTGGATAACCTTTAATGATTTTGAACTTAACTTTTCTTTCTCTAAATTTGAAACTTTAAGCATTTCCTTACCATATAAATATTTCATAGTTTTACATCATTGAGCCCCAATCTTTTCTTATCAAATGAATTTCCAAACTCTTAATACTTCAAAATATAGTTTCCTTTACTTTAAATAGTTAACTATAATCTTATTCTCTTATACTAAATATCTTAAGTTACAAAATTAATTTTCATTACAAAAAAATCTTTAAATCTAACATAATAATTAAATAGCTACAAAAATATAGTTACCTGAATTAAATTCACTACATAAAATCATATAAATAATTTTTGAAAATATTGAAATAGAGGACATCTAATAGTTAATCTTTTTCTTCCCTCCCCCAAACTTAAATTTTTAAATATGAAATAATATAGGTGGAAAGAAAAAAACTATAAATATAATTATACCTCAATATTATAGGCATTTTTATCATTCTAAAATTTTCGCAGGCCTTCTCAAATTTTTACTTCACCTGGTCTGTAATATTAGAAGCTTTCTACACATATAAATCATTAGAGGAATTTCTGGGTAATGAAATTTTGAAATAAGTATAAAACTAAAATAAACACAATATTTCCTAACACAATCACAATACTAAACAATTAAAACTGCAAAAATGAAAAAAAAACTACCACACTAGCTTTATAAAAATTTAAAATTATCCAAGTACACAAAATGAAAGTCCAAATACATAAACATCCATTTCTCTTACAAAAAGATTACATAAAATAAAAATACAAACATAAGTACATCAATTTCATTCTATATCAAAATCCCAAGCTATATCTTCATCACCTTGATCAGCAGGTGGATTAGGTTGATACTGAGTACATCGGGAGCATTCAGGAAACGTAATATCAGACTCTCCTCTGTAGTGTCAGGCCTGAGCTTCATAATAGGCTATTTCAAAATTTGAATGCCTCTGCAGCTACTCACTATCATAATCGTGTCAACGTTCTAAACCTCCAATCCTTTCACTTATCAATTCTATGCTCTTCCGCTGCAATGTCAACTCATGCATCAAATCAAAGAGGGTAGGGGAAATAGAAGGTGGAAGGTCATAACTTGTCGAGGGGACATCTCTACTAGTAGAAGGTTCTTGACCTCTACTCCCAGTTCTCCATTTCTCATGGGATTCATAAGTCTTCAAATTAGCTTTACTAATGGGTTTCATAGGATAAAACCATTCTTCATCTCCAAATTCTACTCTAGAAAGTTTGCAAATTGTATAAATAAGTCCAGGATGTCCTAGACCTCCACTCGTCTCACTCCTTGCCATAGTAAATATATTCTTAAGAAGTATTCTCCCCACATTTAGAGTTCCTCCCCACATTTAGCTATTATTCTAAATACAGAAATTTAGAATAGCTCTATCTCTAGTTACCTCACTATGGTGATAGGTCGGTAACAGAGTAGAGGAAATGAAATAGTGCCACGCCTTAGAGGTGGCATTCAACATGGAAGCAGAAAAATTTACCCTTTCTCACTGCTTTATCTTCCATGTTCCTTTCCCATCAGTGCTAAAGTTGATCACATCATTGAGGGGGCCTTCCATTGTACTAAAGGATTCATAGTGGCAGCTATAATAGTCTGGGACTTCATAAAAAGTGTTGATGCGACAGGCAGTAAACTCAAAATAAAATTCACACACTTGAATGATTCCATCTTTAGAATAGATTACATTGGCATGGAACTCCTTCACAACATCTGCATCAGCTTTGTTGGTGGTGTAATAAAAGTTTTCTCACCTCCGCTCGATAATAACTCATTCGATTTCTCCTACTGGACTTTCAAAAACTCGATCTAGTATACACTTCTTTCCTTTAAAGACTGAAGTAAATCTTGTTTGTGCCATTGCATTTACGAAGCGAGACTCGTCAAACTCAACCCATCACTTTTGTCGTGGAGCCATTTCAATCTAATCAAATTATAGAAAAATTTCAAAAATTACTTCAAATATGCAAATCATGGCTTCCAATAGTAATTCTAAGAGTTCAACATTAAGATCCATGAATTTCTTCCCAAATTTTCTTCACATTCTCATATTTTTTGGATCTCCTCAATATGGAAGAAATCCATGGTGAAAATCAAATATTTTTAGTTTGTAGTGAAGCTCTTACCTATAGATGATCAAATCTGGTGTCAAAAAAGCCTTGAAATCGCCTCCTAATCCAAGATCTCTCAAGCCCTAGGTCAAAAATGGCATTTTTAGGAGGAAGGGGATGATGAATAGTGGCGGTTGACTGGTCAAAATCACGGTTAAAGCTGTTTTTCGTGAGCTCGCCTTCGGCGGGGTCGATGGCCTTCGGCGGGGGCGATGGCACCGTCGGTGCACTTAATTGGAATTTAAATCCTAAGTCTCGGGAAAATCTCGCCATCGGCGACGTTGAGGGCGCCATCGGCGACGTTGAGGGCGCCATCGGCGGCGTCAAGGGCTCCGTCGGCGGGCTCTATTGATTTTGTCCAAATTCTGGA
>NW_018165585.1:674085-676840 GCF_001263595.1 Phalaenopsis equestris | reverse complement strand
TTCATCCTCCAGTCCAGATGATCGAAGAAATCGGAGATATTATTTATTGCATTCATGACATTTTGTACCTCCTTCTCCAATTTCTTGATTTGGCACAGGATCACCAGAGTTTTATCAGGAATTAAGGGTTGAACTGGCAGTGAATTCTGAGATGATTGATCAACTATCATGGCCATGTCATTTTCATCTTCAAATGATGAGAATCTTTCAGTTGGGTCCAAAGGCTTCCAAGGTAGCAGTACCCTTTCCCAATTTTCATAAGACACTTGGAACTGACTGCAAAATGAGAAAATTGTGGAGGGGTGTCCAAGCCCATAAGTGGATCCGTGAACGATCAGGCCCAAAACTGACCTCACAATTATAGATCCAATGTCGATCGATAGTCCCCTTTGGATGCAGTAATTTAAAATGACACTTTCTTTAGAAAATTTACCGATCTTCATTGTCGGTAACAGTTTCGCAGAAATGAAAAAGTGCTAATGTTTCGAAATGGGATTCATAAGTGTTGCAGAAAAACTAACATACCCGTTCTCTCTCATTTCCCAATCGTCAGTTTCTTCCGTTAAATACTGGTAAATTTCAGTCATCTGGTTTTTCGTTGGGACGAAATTGGAATAGTGGCAGACATGAACATTCTCTATCATATATAATTTGTTGATCTGTGCAGGAGTGAAAGTGATCCATCTTCCTCACACATAAACAACTCCTTGGTTGATTCCATGCAAATTTGCATAAAATTCTCTTACCACTAGAACCACCATGGCGGCAGTAGTGTAGCACAACACTTCCCATCTTCGCCGCACTATCATTTCTTCAATATCTGTTGTGGGATTATTTAATCCACGATTCACGAATCCTTGTTCTTTGATTAATCTTTTCTTTGTCAGCAACTTGTTGAAGACTCGCTGCGCTTCTACACTAATAAACTTTTGTTGATTGAAAACTCACATTCTGGGATTATCAGGGGAATTGAATGCCATAGGAATGAAATTGGTAAAGTTTCACTTCATTTTTGGAGGAAAAATATGAATTAGAATTTGAATTTTTGAGTTTAAAAAGACCATTCCCGCCCAAAAACCGTAAAAAACCGCCACTTGAACACAAGAAACCGTCATCTCACCAGTCTCGCTGTCGGCGGGGGCGCCGTCGGTGGCCTCGAGGGCGCCGTCGGTGGGCCTATGTATTAATTTTCTCTGGACTCTCGGGAAAACCCCTTCATCGGCGGCGTCGAGGGCGGCGTCGGTGCCCAAGGCAAAATTTTCACATTTTCGCTCTGGTCCGAATGCGTTCCAATTTTTCTTCATGGATCCAATTTTTAAGATGTTTCAATGGTAAATAAGAGTAGTAGAGCTTAATATTACCATAAACTAGCGAAAATCTCAAATAAAACTACTATATTTGTGAATAAAGTATAGATAAATATGGGTTGCCTCCCATAAAGTGCTTGGTTTAACGTCGTCAACCCGACCTATTCAGGTGTTATTCATGTTGACTGATCATTAAAACCTCTTTAATATTTGGTCTTAGCCGCTAAATATGGTTTTAATCTGTGTTCATTTACTTTAAATCTATTTCCAGTGTTCTGATCTTCAATTTCAATAGCTCCGTAAGTATAAACTTGAGTCACAGTAAATGACCCTAACCAACGAGACTTCAATTTCCTAGGAAATAACTTCAACCTAGTAGGTGTTGTAAAGTAAAACTTCATGTCCTGGTTCAAAGTTCTTCTAGTTAATCTTTCGATCATGCCATAACTTTAATTTTTCTTTATAAATTCTGTCATTATCATAAGATTCATTTTTTAATTCTTCCAATTCATTTAATTGTAACAATCTCTTCTTACCAGCATCTTTCAAATTATAATTGAATTCTTTAATTGCCCAATATACTTTATGCTACAATTCTACTGGTAAGTGACAAAGTCTTTCCAAAAATCAGTCTGTAAGGAGTCATTCCAATAGGATGTGTTATCCAATCTAGTGGACCGATCTATTCTACTAGGGTTTACATTCTTTTCAAGTATTTGAATAATCTCTCTATTAGAAACTTCAGCTAGTCCACTGGTTTGAGGGTGATAAGCAGTAGAGATTCCATGAAGAATATTAAATTTTTCTACCAATCTCTGAATATATTTTTTCCTAAAATGGGATCCTCCGTCAGTAATAATCATCCTAGTCATTTTGTATCTAGTGAAAATATTTTTCATTAAAAATCTTGAAACACATTTAGCGTCACAACAAGGTAAAGCTTGTGCTTCAATCCACTTAGAGACGTATTCTACTGCAATTAATATATATAAGGTCCCAAATGAAGGAATAAATGTACCCATAAAATCTAATCCCCAAACATCAAAGCTCTCAACTGCCAATATGAAATTTAGAGGCATTTTATTTCTTCTAGATATATTACCTACTCATTGACATCGATCACAAGTTTTTATATATCTATAAACATCTCTAAGTATAGTAGGCTAATAAAATCCAGCTTGTAAAATTTTATAAGCAGTTTTATCGCTCCCAAAATGTCCTCCAAATTCAAAATCATGACATTTTTGAATGATCAGTTCAGTTTCTTCATAAGGTACATATCTTCTCATAATTAGATCCTTACATTGTTTATATAAATAAGGCTCATCCCAAAAATATGCTTTTGCATCATGAATAAATTTCCTTTGTTGTTGCAATGTCAGCATAGGTGACAAAATATCACTTATAATATAGTAAACAATATCAACATACCATGGTATTTTCCACTC
>NW_018165585.1:673131-673929 GCF_001263595.1 Phalaenopsis equestris | reverse complement strand
TTTGATTATCAGTTCCCTTTCTATTAATAACCATAAGATTAAATTCTTGCATCAAAAGCATCCATCTAATTCACCTTGGTTTGACATCCTTCTTTTGCATCAGATATTTAATAGCAGAGTGATCAGTATGTACAACACATTTAGCTCCAATTAAATAAGTTCTGAATTTATCCAAAGCATGCACAATGGTCAGTAACTCTTTTTCAGTAACAGTATAGTTAATTTGTGCATCATTAAAAGTTTTACTAGCGTAGTATATAACTTTAAAAATCTTTTCGTACCTTTTTCCAAGAACAGCTCCAATAGTATAATCACTAGCATCACACATCAGTTCAAATGGTTTCTCCCAGTTAGGTGAAGCTATAATAGGGGCTGTGATTAATTTTTTCTTTAATAACTTAAAGGCATTTGAACAGCTTTCAGTAAATTCAAATTTATTGTCCTTTTCTAAAAGTTGGCATAGAGGTTTAGTAACTTTTGAGAAATCTTTAATAAAACGCCTGTAAAAATCAACAGTCCAAGAAAACTCCTAATTTCTCTTACATTAGTAGGAGGTGTTAGTTTAGATATAACTTGAATTTTTGCAAGGTTTACTTCTATACCATATTCCGAAATTTATGCCCTAACACAATTCCTCCGGCAACCATAAATTGACATTTCTCCCAATTTAGAACTAAATTAGTTCTTTCACATAACTCCAAAACTTTTTCAAGGTAATTTAAGCATGCGTCAAATGATGTTCCAAATACAGAGAAATTATCCATAAATACTTCCAATCCATCATCAATTAAATTACTA
>NW_018165585.1:653880-669038 GCF_001263595.1 Phalaenopsis equestris | reverse complement strand
CATCGTTTGAGACTCTGTCATATTTAAAAGTAGCACACAGTTCTAAAAAACTAGCGAGGTGTAAGTTAGGATCTTCATTTGGTGTACCTCCAAATTGATTGTTTTGTACCATTTGGATAATAACAGGTTTAAGCTCAAATGAATTAGCAGCTACATCAAAATTTTGGATAGATAAGTGAATCTCATCTGCTGTAGGATTTGCATAAGCTCTTAAGGGTCTAGGTTGGTGTTCATTTTTTATTCCTTGATTGTTCAGGTTGTTTTCCATTGTATCAAAATTTCTAGGTTCTCTTCTTACTTTTCTAATTCTTCTAACTGTGCGTTCTAATTCCGAATCGTAGGGTATAAGATTTTTAGGTCCAAATTTACGCATACAATTTGAAATCAGTACTTATTAATATAATTAACTAAATATAAATATAAAAGTTAGTTGCAATTTAAGTAAAAAATTTCTAATAATCCTAATTTGTCTGTTACTCTGATCGTAATTTTACTCATTCACTCCCCGACAACGGCGCCAAAAACTTG
The DNA here is from genome assembly GCF_001263595.1 of Phalaenopsis equestris. NCBI lineage: Eukaryota > Viridiplantae > Streptophyta > Magnoliopsida > Asparagales > Orchidaceae > Phalaenopsis > Phalaenopsis equestris. Next base: position 668,510 of record NW_018165585.1, on the reverse strand, counting down.
ACTGACTTTTTATAAATTGACAAATACAAGAATTTGATGGCGCTACTAGAAGCTTTAATTTTCAGTAACGGCATCCAAAGACTTGATCGCGACTTTATAGATGTGTCTAATTTGATTAAGACGTATAAATATAATATTCAATAATGTTAAAGTTGAATTTGTCAATGTAATTATACGTATCGCTCAAGTAATATAGGGCTCTAATGGAGTCCTAGATATCGATCCCCCAGGGAGTAGTTTAGAATTACAGACTAAGACCTTAGAAAAGCAAGACTTTAATCACAACAATGACGTTCAATTTGCTTATCTGTCACTAATAGGCAATTAAAATAAATAAATAATTTTAATAACTAATAAATAACTAATGATATAAAGTAGGGTTTAATTGTGATATTCAATATATAAGAAAACATTCTTCTCATTGTCAAGAAATTATAGTGAATGGATAAAATGAATTAGTTCAATTTTTCTTTACCCTTTGGTCCAGGCATAAAGAACATTGACTAATCCTATGCTTGTTTACTGAATCTGCGGCTAGGCTGGGAGGATACCGGCTCTCACTTCGGAGCTCCCACGTTCTCCTCACCTGAGGGATAACATCTACACTTCATCACCCAAATAATATGACCAAATTAGGGATTTTAGTCCGTCACTCTAAAATCTCCAATTCTACGCCCGATAATGATATTTTTCTATTTATTTGCACCCAACTTCCAAGGGTTTAGGGTTTCCCTAAATCTTGGATGTAATCTTCACTTTAATTGTAAAACTCAACATATTTTAACAAATCAATTGGCCAGATTCAAAGTAAATTAAGATCGAAGTGTAAAGATCATCACAATTTCTTAAACATTTTCATGGCTTCGCCAATTCAAATCACCATTTCACAAATCTCGAGACAAGGAGAAAGACAGAGAAATCTACTCAGAACTCATGGGGAAAACACAACAAAACTCAAAATTCATATATAAAATCAAAATCATACAAACTATAACAACTAAATAACTTATCTCTAAGTTCTCCCCAAGAACACTCCTTGAAGTTCCTCTGAATCTCTTCCTTTCTTTACAACACATAGAATTCCTCTTCAAAGTAGCAAGGAGGAAGAAATCTCTCACTTTCCCTCCACCCTTACAATTTCTCGAAGAAATCCTCACAATTGTTACACGCTAAAGGAACCTCTCTAACCTTCATAGCCTCTAGACTCTCACCTCCTCTAGGCTCTCGAGGCTTCAGGACCTCCAAGACTTCTTAATTTTTGGTCAAAATGTTCTTTTAAAGTTGTGGATGAGCTTTCCCAAGAGTTACCTAAGCATCCCTTCAAAATTTGGCCTTATCCAAAGCTTGAGTAGGCATAACCGTCGATCTCACCATCGACGAGCTCGAGGGCGCCGTCGGCGGGCTTCTGAAGAATTTTGTCCTGTAGTCTAGGGACAAACTCGCCGTCGGTGGGGTCGAGGTCGCCGTCAGTGGCCTAGTTCAAATCTTCACATTTTGGTCCTTTTCGCTCTAAATTTCTCTTTTTTGTATCTTTTTGCTCCAATGACTCTAATTCATCATTCTTGCAACAAAACATCAAAAATATCTTTCTTTAAAGTGCAATATCATTAAAAATAGTATAAAATAGGTATGAAAATCTCAACATATTTTCCTTTGGTCACACAACGCAATTAGAAGACTTTCACAATATATTTTCTATACTTATTACTGATTCATGATAAGGATAAATATATTCTATTTATATTGCCTTCATCTTACAAATATTTAATTAAATTAGTTAATTGCTTACTTTATTTTCAATTATCCAAAAAAAATAAAAAAGAATCAAATTTTCATTCCTATTATAGCATCTTGAGTTTCAGTAAGAATAGTTTTCTAAGTAGAATTTTGTTATCTAATTTCTCCTATTTTGTAGAGTGCATATTGTCAAGCTTTCCCCGTGGGTTCAATATTCAGGGTTTAATAAAAAAGTCCTATATTACTTGATAACGATATGTATACTTGCGTAGTATCCCATATTTAAAAATTATAATTGTATTCTTATTTGCTTCATAGTGAAGAATTTACCTAATTTTTGCTTGGGATCAAGTTTTTGGCGTTGTTGCAAAGTAAGAATTATTATTAAGAAAATTAGGCATATAATCGCATACATCACAGTAAACATCTTTATAGAAAGTTGGGATCAAGTTTTTGGCGTCGTTGCCGGGAAAAATTACAAAATTTTCAAAAGAAGTTTTTAGAAAGCAAAATTTCTATTTTTATAGTCTTATTTAAACTTAAAGATTTATTATAGGAAGATTGTAGTGTTGTTTTTGAGTAAAACTCTTGTTTGTGTGGTTTGTGTTTTATTTTATTTTATGTGTTTCATAGTAATGTATGCATGGTTCAAGTTCCATAGGATGTATGCCTTACGATTCTAAATTAGAAAGAGCAATTAGAAAAATTAAAAAATTAAAAATTACTTAAAATTTTCAAGAAATGGAAAATCAAAATAATCAAAATGCTGAAGAGTTTAGACCTTTAAGAGATTATGCAAATCCTATGGTGGATGAACTTCATTGTAGAATTCAAAAACCCACTGTAGTGGCTAATTCATTTGAGCTTAAACTTGCTATTATCCAAATGATATCAAATAATTAGTTTGGGGGAGCACCAACTGAAGATCCAAATTTACATCTTATCAATTTTCTAGAATTGTGTGCTATATTTAAATATGATGGTGTATCTGATGATGCTATAAGACTTAGATTATTTCCTTTCTCACTAAGGGATATATGGTTACATTCGTTATCACCTGAATCTATAAGAACTTGAGGTGATTCAGCGCAGAAATTTCCTGCTAAATATTTTCCACCATAAAAAAACTTTGAAGCTTAGAAATGATATTACATCTTTTTGCCAATTTGAAAGGGAAATGCATGGGAACAATTTAAAGAACTCCTAAGAAAGTGTCCACACCATATGATACCAGGTTGATTAATAATTCAAACCTTTTACAATGGATTAGCTGGATCTCTTAAATCTATTATTGATGTCGCTGCTGGTAGTTCATTAATGTCAAAACCATTTAATGACGCTTATGCTTTAATTGAAGAGATGTCTACAAATAATTTTTAATGGCCTTATGAAAGGGTAAATCTTAAGAAAGTAACAAATATTCATGAAACTGATCCTTTTGCAATGTTAACAAATTAAGTTGCTGCAATTTCAAGGAAGTTGGACCAACTTAGAATGAATTTTTCTCAACCAATTGCAATGATTGAAGAGAATTCATTAGACCAAATGGTAGATTCTTAACCATCATTAGAAACTTTGAATGCTATAAACAATAAGTAGAATAACCCATATTCAAACTATTATAACCCAGGTTGGAAGAACCATCCCAACTTTAACTGGAATAGTACTTCGGGTGGTAATAATCATCAATGAGGAAACAACCAAGTAAACCCATTAGGAAACTTGAACAACCAAGGGAATATTAATTAAAGGCCTACTTATCCTCTAGGATTTAACAGTAACCCACAATTTTAGGAGAAGAAGATGTCTATAGAAGAAGTGGTGTTACAAATGGGAAATCAGTTATAAAGTCAAGGAGCTATAATTAGAAATATTTAAAATGAGTTGGGACAAGTAACAAATTGATTAAGTAATTGATCCCAAGGAACACTTTCTAGCAATACAAAAGTAAATCAAAGAGACCAGAATAAAGAACAAGTAAAAGCCGTTCAAGTTAGAAGCAGAAAAGAGTTAGAAGGTAGAGTTTAAAAAGAGAATGAAGTAGAGAGAGAAGAGATTGAAGAACCAAAAGAGGACGCTCTGCAAAGTTTAGAGAGACCTATTTCTCCACTTAAAGTTAACTTGGAAAAGTCACCACCTCCATTCCCTCAGAGGCTTTGACAACAAAAGTTGAATAAATAATTTTCAAAATTTATGGAAAATTTTAAGAAGCTTGCAATTAATATTCCATTTGCTGAAGCCTTAGAACAAATGCCAAGCTATATGAAGTTTATGAAGGATATTATTAACAGGAAAAGGATGTTTGAAGATAACGAGACTGTTACACTTAGTGAGGAGTGAAGTACAATAATTCAAAAAAAGCTTCCTGAAAAGCATAAAGATCCTGGTAGCTTCACAATTCTATGTGCAATAGGAGACAAATTTTATGGGAAAGCTTTATGTGATTTAGGTGCAAGCATCAACCTTATGCCATTATCAATATTTAAGAGATTGAGATTAAGAAAAATATCCCTTATTACTGTAACTGTGCAGTTAGCAGATTGTTCAATAACCTATCCTAAAGGAGTTATAGAAGATGTCCTAGTGAAAGTGGATCAATTTATCTTTATCTTTCATTTATCTTTCTTATTGATTTCATTGTGCTAGATATAGAGGAAGATAAGGAGATACCTATCATTTTGGAGAGGCCTTTCCCAACTATGGGAAGAGCAATGTTAAATGTGCAGAAATGGGAATTAACTTTGTGCGTCAATGATCAAATAGTTACTGTTAATATTTTAAAATTTTAATATTTTTTAATATTTCCAAATCAATGAAATACCTTACAAAAGGTAAAGATGATGAATGCTATAGAATGGATGTGATAAGATATTTAAGTGAATGTATTTTCAAAATAACTTATGAAGAGAAATATGAAATGAAAGAAATGGAATACGAGCAAGAAGAGGAATTAGATTAATATGAAGATTTATACAAGGAATATTCAAATTATGTTCGAGAATATTTTAAAGTTTTGGACACGAAAAAAAAAGATAAATCTTTTTGTCCATCAATTGAAAAACCTCCTGAGCTTGAGTTGAAGTTACTTCATGAGCATTTGAAGTATGTCATGGAGCTTGAGTTGAAGTTACTTCATGAGCATTTGAAGTATGCCTTTTTAGGTGATTTCTCATTATAATTTCCAATAATTTCCACAAAATTAACTACAGAAGAAGAAGAGAGTTTGATGAAAACTTTAAAGAGTTACAAGAAAGCCTTTGAATGGACAATTGCTGATATAAAAAAAACCAATCCTTCCATTTGTATGCATAGAATTTATATGGAAGAGAACTACAAACCCAAGGCTGATCCTTGAAAGAGATTGAATCTTATTATGAAAGAAATTGTTAAGAAAGAAGTTTTAAAGTGGTTAGATGCTGGAATTATCAACCATATTTCAGATAGTGCATGCGTTAGTCCAATTCACCACGTTCTTAAGAAAGGAGGAGTGATTGTGACTTTGAATGAACATAATAAGTTAATACCAATAAGACAAGTCACAGGATTGTAAATTAGCATTGATTATAGAAAATTAAATCCCACCACTAGGAAAGATCATTTTCTACTACCCTTTCTAGATCAAATGCTGGATAGACTAGTTGAGCATAAATACTTTTGTTTTTTGGATGGATATTCTTGTTTTCACCAAATATAAATAGCTTCTGAGGATCGAGAGAAAAAAAATTTTACCAGTCCTTATGATACATTTTCTTTTAGAAAAATGCCCTTATGTTTATGTAATGCACCTGCTACATTTCAAAAAGGTATGTTGACTATTTTTTGTGATTTAATTGAAAAAATGATTGAAGTTTTAATAGATGACTTTTTATTGTTTGAAATTTCATTTGAATCATGTTCAGAACATTTATCAAAACTTCTTAAGCTCTGTGAAGAAACACATTTAGTCCTTAATTGGGAAAAATGCCAATTTATGGTTGCAGGAAGAATAGTTTTGGGATATCAAATTTAAAAATATGGTATGGAAGTAGACCCTCCAAAAATTTAAGTGATCTCTAATTTACCTTACCCAAAAGTGTGAAGGAAATTAACAGTTTTTTAGGACATGCTGGATTCTACAGGCGGTATATTAAAAACTTTTCAAAAATTGCTAAGCCTTTATGCCATTTATTAGAAAAAGAAGTAATTTTTAATTTTGATAAAGACTGCCTAAAAGCTTTTGAATTATTAGAAGAAAAATTAGTCACTGTACCAATTATTATTTCATCAGATTGGGAAAAACCATTTGAATTAATGTGTGATGCAAGTGATTATGCTATTGGAGCTGTTTTAGGACAAAAGCATGATAAGATTTTCAAATTTATCCAATATGCTAGTAGAACTCTTAGTGAAGCTCAAATTAATTATACCATAACTGAGAAGGAGTTATTAGCTATAGTATATGCTTTTGATAAATTTAGATCATACTTAATTGGAACTAAATGTATTGTGCATATTGATCATTATGCTATTAAGTATTTAATGAAAAAGAAGGATGCAAAACCAAGACTTATAAGATGGATTATTATTTTACAGTAGTTTAATTTTGAGATAGTAGATAGGAGGGGAGCTGAGAATCAAATTACTGATCATCTGTCTAGACTTGAATTAAAAAAAATCACTTCATTTTGGAAAAGAGATTAATGAACATTTTCCAGATGAGGAATCATTTAATGTTAATGAGTGACATGTTCCATGGTATGCCGACATTGTGAATTTTATTGTTAGTGATATTATAGTGATATTATACGTGATATTATACCCTATGAAATGACATATCAACAGAAGAGGAAATTTTTATCTGAAGCTAAGACTTATTTTGGGATGACCCGTTTTATTATAAATAAGGAAATGATCTAATTATTCGACGATGTGTGTCGAATTATTTGGTGTTAGCCCTCCTCGTGCTCCATTCTTACCATTAAGTTTTGATTTTGGGGGACATTTTGGTGTTGGTAAAAAAACAAACAAAATTTTACAATCTGGATTTTATTGGCCTACAAATTTTATCTAGATTTTATTGGCCTACAATTTTTATAGATGTTAATGCTTATATCAAAACTTGTGATCGATGTCAACGAGTAAACAATATTTCTAGGAGGAGTGAGATGCCCCTCAATTATGTGTTAGGAATTGAGATATTTGATGTTTGGGGATTAGATTTCATGAGATCATTTATACCATCTTTCGAGAATTTATATATATTTTTAGCAGTAGTCTATATATCCAAATGAATAGAAGCTGTTGCTTTACCTCGATGTGATGCTCAAAGTGTTGCAAAGTTTTTAGGAACAAACATATTTTGTCGATTTGGGATGCTGAGAGTGATCATAACTGATGGGGGAAGTCATTTCAGAAATGCAATAATGGAGAATTTTTTAAAGAAATATCAAATTTATCATAAAATTGCTACTGTTTATCATCCTTAGACAAGTAGTTTGGCTGAATTATCCAATCATGAAATTAAAAGAATATTCAAAAAATATGTGAATCCAAGTAAAATGAATTGGTCAGTTAAACTTGATTATGCTTTGCAGGCTTATAGGATTGCATGTAGAACTCTTATAGGAATGTTCCCATACAGGCTAATATTTGGGAATGCTTGTCACTCACCAGTTGAACTTGAGCATAAAGCATATTGGGCTTTTAAATAATTTAATTACAACTTAAGGAATGCTGGTGAGAAAAGGCTATTGCAATTGAATGAGCTTGAAGTGGTAAGGAATGAATCTTATGAAAGTGCTAAGATTTACAAAGAAAAGATGAAGTTGTGTCATGATCAGAAGATTCTTACTAAAAATTTTCAGCTTGGGCAATAAGTTTTACTTTATAATGCAAGGTTAAAATTATTTCCAGGCAAACTTAAGTCCAAGTGGATGGGCCCATTTATTGTCATGAAAGTTTATCCCTATGGAGCTGTGGATATCAAAGATCCTAAGACTGATAAAATATTCAAAGTGAATGGTCACAGGCTGAAATCCTACTTTTTAGGTGACCAAGTTAAATTAAATGATTTTATGATGTTGGGTCAACCAGAATATGCATTGGTTACGTCGGCCTGACGACGTTAAACCAAAGACTCTGTGGGAGGCAACCCATTGTTATCTGTGTGTATGTTTTTATTGTTTTGTTGTTATGTCTGATTTAGAAAATTTTGATAGTATTTTGAATATATATTGATTTAGTGATTATTCTAAGACCTTAAAAGATGACTTATACATGTTAGAACAAGTATTTGGATGTTAAGTTAACCTGTGCTAAATTGAGCACTGGATCTTAAGCGCCAAAATCCGGCTCTTAAGCGCCAATATCCAAAACTTAAGTATGACAATTAAAAACATGTGAAAATTTTGGTTTCTAAAAGTTTTGACCGTGATTTAGTTGGCCTTAACGTGGGAGAGCAGTTCTAAGACACGCCTAGGAGTTATAGAGGAGTTTGGAGCCTATAAATAGAGGGGTTATGTAAGGATTTTTACCACAATTCAATTTTAACCCTAAATCCTATGTGAGAAGAGAGAGTTTTGGAAAGATTTCATCTTGGGAGAGTGATTTGAAGAAAAAAGGAGGCAATGAGAAAGAATTTTGTTAGTCAGAGTGCACAAGAGTTATATAACTATTTCCTAGCCGTTAGTATTAAAGGAATAGTGGAGAAAATCACTAAAATTGAGACTGACGTGGCTTCAATTGAAGCAAAAGTGATGGAAGTTAACACACATTTGGATTATATGGGATGACAACTTAAGATGCTGTTTAGCCAAGCCAGTTTTATAGAAGTAACAGATGAGGCAATGTATTTGAAGAATAAATGAATTTAAGAAGATTCAACCAGAGTTATTAACCACCGTCCGTTTTATCAGATTTACATTCTAAATGCTGAAGGAGAGACAAATGATAGGTCGAGATTTGTTCCACCGAATGGAGAGTGGAATTAAGTTCTTTGTTAGTATTTTTGTGTTTTGTATTTGTTTATGTTAAGTATGTTTAGTATGTTTTTGATATTATCATTGTCTATTGTTTGTGTTTATTAATTTTCTCATCCAAGACTATTTGGATTTAGAATTTATGTATTAAAAATGTTTGTAATTGTTAGTGAATGAATATAAGTGTTTGTTTGTGTGAAAATTTCATGTTATTTTATGTTGAATCAAATTACTTATGATTGGTGAATCTTGAGGAAGACGAGATTTGAAAGGGAAGAAAATAGTTATTAAAGAGTTTTGAGACCATGTAGGGTTGGTGGACTTAGGCTAAGGCTAGAAGTGCATTATAAACAAAAAAAAAATCAAAATTTGTGCACTGGCGCCTAAGCGCTAATACCTCGCACTTAAGCGCTGCCTAAACTGAGAGACGGACGCCTAAGTACCAAACCATTCATGATTAAGCTCAAGATCACGTAAACTGGTTTGCGAATGGTTTTAAGTGATGATTGGGTCCAAAAACTCTAGTTTCACACCTCTAATTCGTCCCCTTCCTCGAGTTGTCGCGATTTGGAGATTAGAGCACGCCCTATTTTGATGATTTCTTTGTGATTTTGAGAAAAAAATTGCTAGATTTGATATCCTTGAGGTAAGAGCTTCACTTCTATGTAAAATTTTTTGATTTTCACCATGTATTTTGAGCACATTCATGATCTACCCAAAAATCACTATTCATGATGAAAATTTGAGAAAAAAATTATGGAAAATACATGGATTTGGTAGTTTAAGCTTTTAGGAGTTAAGTTTAGTGATTTAGAGTTGAATTTGGAATTTATTGTGAATTTTATAGAATTTTTTAGAAATGGCACCAAGAATGAAGAGGAGTAAAGGAAAGGCCCAATTTGATTCACCAAGTTTGTGAGTGCTAGAGCTCATGATCGATACAATGATGCACTGCAATTAAGAAAGTTGATTTATGAGTGTTGTTTTAAAAGTCCGGGAGGAGCTGTAGAAGATTTGATTGTTCACCATTAGAGTGGGAGCAGTTTTTTTGTTTTTCTGCTATAGCAGTGATTTTTTGTTGTGCGGGAGTTTCGAAGCTGAAGAAGGAGTCATGGTTAGAGGAAAGACAGTGCCTTTCTCATATGAGGTAATAAATCAATTTTATCATTTGCCCCCGAGTACTTTATGTTTTTATTTAAATTATAGTCCAAATGAGGAGGAGTTAGACGAGATCATTTCATCTTTGACTGGAGGAAGAGGGTTATGAAAGATAACAAATGAGAGAAGAGCCAACTTCCCCATTTCGAAGTTAGATGCCACTATAAAGGCATGTCATTATTTCATTCCCTTTCATCTGCTGCCTACCAATCATCTTAGTGAAGTGACCCGTGATCGAGCAACTTTAAATAATTGCATCCAACAGTTCAAACCAATCGACATTTGGGCTTTGATTTATAGTGTTATTACCAGTTCTGCCATTGCCTCTACTACTACAGGTTTGAGATTCACAGCCTTGATCTGTTCTTTATGTGAGAAGGCTAGAGTTAGATTTGATAGCTGGGATGAGATATTCTAGCCACTAGAGCGTATTACCAGTGTGAATGTGAAAGCTTATTCACATCATTCCATTTTTGGCTGGAGGGGTGGATTTTCTAGTAGTTTTGCTGCTTTGATATCTCAAGCTTCCACTTCACGTGCTTCTACATCACAGTGTTAGACTTCTGGATCTGATTCTTAGTCACAACTATTGCAGAAGAGTTTGAACAATGTTAACTACACTATGGATAACATATTAAATTTAGAAAATTTTGTAGAGCATATGGATGGATATATGAGAAGACGTAGTGATTATGAGGAAGAATACAACTTAGCTATGGACAACTTCAGGAGAGGTAATTAAGATGTAATTTTTACTCAATATCCAAGATATCCATCATATGAGCCTGCAGCTCATTAGCATAGTGATGATAATGATACAAAGGATGGGGATGATTAGACTGGATTCTACAGTTTAGTTTAAATTTTGAGTTATTGTGTGAACTGTTGATGGTGCAGTTATTCTGTAATTTTTGTTGTGTTTTTATTTTGTTGTGTTTTTAGATGTAGTTATTGAGACTGTTAGTTTTTATTGTGTTTTGTTTCATTAGACACTATTGTGATGTGTTTATATTTTTGTGAGTAGTTATTATGTTTTTATGGTAGTAATTGTGTTAATTGTGTTGTTTATTGTAGTTGGTTAGTAGGCGCTGAACTTAATTCTGGATCTTAGGAAGGTTTAGGACATAGCTAACTTGTTACTTAAAAGCTGCATGTTTAAAATTTTCAATTTACTACCAAATATTTTTCTTTATGTTGCAGTTGTGTATGTTTATTAGTGTGTTTGTTTGCTTTTATGATATCCTCCACTACATAGAAGTCTAATGAATCTCTATATGTTAAGTAAATTAAAATTTAATCAATTTAATTTTGTTACTCCTATTTTTAATTTTTGTACTTGCATATTTAAGATGTAAAAATTTCTGCTAGCATGTTATTTTTAGTTTTCCTTCTTGCCATTATATACATATGATGCTAAAATGTTCTATTTTATTAAAAATTTTAGTTTGGGGGAAGGGATGAAAAATTTTCGAAAGTCTTGAAATTTTTTTGTTCTTAAATGTATTTCAAATAAATTTGATTTTGATTTAAAGAAAAATGAACAGGTATATGAAGTTATATTAGTGAAGTAAAATTTTGAGTATAGAAAAGAGTAAGAGAATTTAGTTAAAATTTATAGTAATGAATAAAAACTTAAAGTTAAAAATTTTTAGTGTGGAAATGATAAATATAGTGTAACTATCTTTAATAGGAGAAATTGTATTTTTGAAAAATGTAGAAGAGTTAGTCATTTATTTTTAAAACTTAAATTTCTTTATTGAAAATAATTTTCAAAACTATTATTATGTTTTTAAGTAAAGGAAATATATCAAATCTTTGCTTTGGGAAATGAAGAGTGGAATTAAAGATCATTAAAGGCCTATCTAGATATAGAAATCCTTGCCTGAAAAAAAAAAGAAAAAGAAAAAAAGAAAAATAAAGAAAGAGAAAATAAAAAGAAAAGAGATGAAAATTGAAAAAGGGAGGAGAAGCTTGAGGATTAGTGCCTAATCAAAAATTGGTTCCACATCTGATCTTATTAAAGTATAAGACTTGAGAAACTCTTAAGCTTAAGGATATAATATAGTATGTAAAATTAGGCTTAATAAAAATTTTTAAGTGGAGATTATAGAATGCCTAAACTTTATATTTGGAGAATTTATAATATTTATGAACTAGATAGAAACTCATATTTTCAGACTTCTTCACATTAAAAAATTTTAAACTCTACTTCTAAACTTTACGTTGGTCTCATTTACTAATATTTTTTCTAAATTAGACTATTATATTTCTACATCAAAATTTTAGAAACTCCTAAAGAAACTCGTATACACAATCTACTTATTTAGTTTTTAAAATATTGAAGTGTCACTTGAGGACAATTAACATTTTAAGTTTGAGGGATTTTGATACATCTAAAACATATAATATTTTTGTATAAATTTTTATACCTATTTTTTGAGATATTGTGCTTTAATGAAAGGTATTTGTGTGTTTTTCTTTTAGGTACAATCAAATGGATGAAAAATGGTAAAAGAAGTGAAAAAAGATCAAATTTGGAGCAAAAATGAAGAAGTTGCAAAAATGAACTGAGGCGCCTAAGCACCCAGTACTGGCGCTTACGTGCCAGCTATTCAGAGAGAGCCGCGCCTAAGCATCAGGTACTTGCTTAAGCGCTAGAAGTAGTTATTTTATGATTCATTGAAGAGGTGTTTGAATCAACTATTGGTAAAAACATGGAAATAGTTCATTTTTATTAAACAGGTACCTACCGCTTAGGCGCTTCTAAGAGATTCTTAAATTCAAAAATTCATTAAATTGGCTTATGAAAGGAGGCAAATTCTAAAAGATTCATTGAATGGAGACACATTTTGAAGATACACGAAGGCACCTCTTGGATTTTTATTAAAGAAGACTTGGATCATCAAAGGGAGGGCCATCCAATCCACATCCAACAGCCATCTTTCATCCTAGTAACCGCTGCCGCCGACCACCTTTTTGTTTTATTTTGAGTTTTAATTTGTATTGGGAGTGAAGGAAGAGAATTCAAAGGAACTTCAATACATTTATTACAGAGGATTTGTGATTATTATTTATCTATGTATTAAGATAAGTATTTTGTCTTTTTGTGTAAGTTATATTTTCTTGTGTAAACTTGGTCTTAAATACAAACTCAAGTGTGATTGTGTTTTCTCCATGAATTATAAGTAGTTTTATTTATATTTTCCTTAAAATGATAAGTGATTAAGTATTGAAAGGAAGTTGTGTGAAGTATTGGACTTCAATGTTGGGAGAAGTTGTGATGATTTGAAACCTTGTACTTCATTTACTCATTGATTTGGCCAATTAAAATGTTAATACGTGTTGTGAGAACATGTAAGATCCAAGATGATATTGTCTCAGTCAAAAAATGGTAAAATCACATTTGATTTCATGGATGAGAATGTAGTTCATGGGGTTGAGTGCAAATAAATAGAGAAATAAACTTTCAAGGATTAAAGGACTTTAGAGTGACAGACTAAATCCATCAATTTGATACGAGATGTTAGCCCACTGGTGGAGAGAGAAGAGGGAACTCTAGAGTGAGAGCTAGTATCTTCCCTATCTAATCACTCTTCAAGTCTATTCAAACTATAGATTAGCCAATGTTCTTTATAGCATCTCTAGTAAGGGTAAAAAATATCATTGTTCCTATTGACACAACACAATTAGAATACTTCCATAACAGATTTTCTATACTTATTACTGATTCATGATAAGGAAAAATATATTCTATTTATATTGTCTTCATCTTGAAAATATATAGTTAAGTTAGTTAATTGCATACTTTATTTTCAATTATCCAAAAAAATATAAAAAGAATCAAATTTTTGTTTCTATTATAGCATCTTAAGTTTAATTAAGAATATTTTGCTAAGTAGAATTTTATTATCTAATTTCTTCTATTTTGTAGAGTGCATATTATTAAGGTTTTTTTGTGGGTTCGATATTTAGAGCTTAATTCAATTGATGACGATACATATATTTGTGTAGTATCCCATATTTAAATATTATAACTGTATTCTTATTTACTTCACAATGAAGAATTTGCCTAGCTTTTGCTTGGGATCAAGTTCTTAGCACCGTTGCAAAGCAAAAATTATTATTAAGGAAATTAAGCATAGAATTGCATACATCACAATAAACATCTGTATAAAATGTCAGGATCACCTATCTAAGTCCTAAATATCATCATGGTATAGAAGGCCAACTGGAAATGGTGGATGTGCGTATACTTCACGAATCTGACTGCTGCTTGCCCAAAGAAATACTTACCAGAGGAAAATATGTTGAGATTTTCATACCTATTTTATATTGTTTTTGATGATATTGCACTTTAAAGAATGATATTTTTGATGTTTTGTTGCAGGAATGATGAAATAGGGTCATTGGAGCAAAAAGATGCATAAAGGAGTGAATTTGGAGTGAAAAAGGCCAAAATGTGAAGAATTGAACTAGGGCGCCGACGGCGCCATCGACCCTGCCGACGACGAGATTTTCCTAAGACTCCAGAATTAATTCATTAAGAAGGTCCGCCGACGGCACCCTCGAGGCCGCCGACGGCGAGCTCGGCGGTTATGACCAATCAGGCTGTGGATAAGGATAAATTTTGAAGGGATGCTTAGGCAACTCTTGGGAAAACTCATCCACAACTTTAAAAAGATTTTGGCCAAAAATTGAGGGGAGCCAGAAGACTCTAGAGTTCCTGGAGGTTAGAAAGGTTCCATTAGTGTTTGCTAGAGTGTAAAAATTGTGAGGAAT